>NC_087217.1:48758393-48805893 GCF_015104395.2 Macrobrachium nipponense | reverse complement strand
ATATAACATGTTAAATACCCGCTGGCATTTTTGCCCGACATAATCTTGGGAACTCTGGAAGCTCCTATAAATATTTATGCATTAATTCATAGCGTTGTATTCTCAAGGACTGATACACGATATACTTACAACTCAAACACCAAGTAATTTTGGAAAGATGGGAAGACAAAAAAATTATGTGTATCATATTCATATATATACAAATACATATGTATATATACACATAAACTAATTGCCTCTAAAATTTAAGTATATTATCTTAGTTTAACCAAACAACTCAGGCGATTAACAGTTTTCCTAGGGCTGGCCCGAAGGATTAGATTTTTATTTTTACGTGGCTACGAACCAATTGGTTACTTAGCAACAGCTTACTAAGGGATCCGAACCACATTATATCGAGAAATGAATTCTAATCACCAGAAATAAATTCTTCTGGTTCCGCGTTGGCGGTAGAGGGGAGCGAACTCGGGCTACCAGATTGATAGGCGAGTACATAACTCACTCGTCCAATGATGAACTAATTGCCTCTAAAAATAATCAACCTCTTCATTCATTAGGTTTTGATGCAATAACAATTAAAAATTAAATCGCATGGTACTTTTCAAAAAGCAAGAGAGAGAGAGAGAGAGAGAGAGAGAGAGAGAGAGAGAGAGAGAGAGAGAGAGAGAGAGAGAAAATTCCTTCATTGAATCACAAATAAAGGCCCGAAGCTTTAACTGATTGGAACAAGGCTCCGCACAAATGACACAAGGACAAAAACTTTGAAAATCAAACGAAAACACGAATTCAAAAGACATTTAATTTCGCGACGGTTGTCAAAACTAACGAACTCATTTTGTTCAGTCAATTTTTACATTTTTTTTTTTTGCAACAATTTTTTTCTTTTTACATCTTCTTTTCATTTTAACATCAAGTTGGGTTACTTTGTCGAATCTGCCCCATTTTGTTACATCAGTCAGTATTTAAATATTTTTTAAATTTTTACAATATTTTCTAAAATATTAACATCTTTTTATTTTAACAACAATTTGTTACTGACGAATTCATTTCACTGTCAATTTTTACAAACTTTTTTATTTTAACTGACAAACCTATTTTACTAAACTCCAATTTATATATATATATATATATATATATATATATATATATATAGTATATATATATATATGAATAATTATCACATCAAACCGGTGATTCATTTTATATACCTTCGAACTACAAATGTCCTTTAATATCTAAATTCACTCTACCTCGGAATTGATATATTTTTAGTTGATAATAATTTCGTCCACATGGGATCGAACCACCGTCCAAGTGGACGGGAACGAAATCAGGACAGACAGTTGGCTGACTTGATAGCGTCACTGTCTGTCCTGATTTCGTTCCCGTCCATTTCGACGGTGGTTTCGATCCCATGTGGGGGACGAAATTATTATCAACTAAAAATTCCCCTTCGGTACATATATGAAAATATATCAATTCCGAGGTAGAGTGAATTTAGATATTAAAGGTGACATACTGTTTGTAGTTCGAATGATATATATATATATATATATATATATATATTATAATTATATATATATATATATATATATATAGTATACATATATATATATATATATATATATATATATATATATATATATACATACATACATACATATCTATATATATATATATATATATATATATATATATATATATATTAGATTATATATATATATATATATATATATATATATAATATAGATACATATATATATATATATATGATATATAATATATATATATAATATATATATATATATATATATATGTATATCTATATATATATATATATTTATATATATATATATATAGTATGTAGTATATATATATATATATAGTATATATATATATATATATATATATAGATAGATATATATATATACTATATATATATATATATATCGAACTACAAATGTCCTTTAATATCTAAATTCAACCATATATATATATATATATATATCTATATATATATATATATATATATATATATAGTATATGTATCTATATATAGAATCTATATATATATATATATATATATATATATATATACATATATATAACAACCATTTTTTTAAAATTTTTGCATCATTATTTTAACAGCAATTTGTATGACGAATCATTTTGCTATGTCAATTTTTACATATTTTTTTTTAAGAGTATTTGTTTTAGATTTTTGCATCTTTTTTTATTATAACAACAATTTGTTACTGACGAATTCATTTCACTGTAAATTTTTACACACTTTTTTTATTTTTACAGTATTTTTTTTTATTTGAGATTTTTACATCATTTTATTTTAAAGGCAATTTGTTACTGACGAAATCATTTTATTCAGTCAATTTTTTTATTTTCTTTTTCTTATTTTTACAATATTTTTTATTTTACTTCTTTTTATTTTAATAGCAATTTGTTGCTGACGAACTCATTTTACTCAGTTTATAAATTTTTTTATATTTTTACATTAAGTAGTATTTACAATTTATGTTCCATTTTTACAGCATGGTTTCTTGGCGTGCAAATATACAGGCATACGTCGTGTTATTACAATACACGTATCTGCAGTCCTGATTTAAGAATAAACAATAAAACTGCCCTTGATTTTTAATAGTTCACTTTAATCAATAAAACGTTTTTCAATAGCATTCCGTACCTTACATGACTTAGGGTGTAAATGAGAGAGAGAGAGAGAGAGAGAGAGAGAGAGAGAGAGAGAGAGAGAGAGAGAATACAATGAAATAGATAACTTAAACTTGAAGATTAAAGAGAAAGGATTTTTAAATGACTTAGTCTTACGCAGTCGAAGCCAAAAAAATAAAATTAAATAGACCACTGCAAACTTTAATAAGAAGTATAGATCAGAATTCAACGTATCGAGAGAAAGAACAGCAGAAGGTGAAGATCCTTGTATATATATTTCATGCTATGCTTGCAATAAGGTTCTATAAAATGCTTACTGGCCCGTCTTCCTTTCACTTGTAGCAACCCCTTTCGAGTGTGACCACAGACTTTAGCTGATACATATGTAAATAGTACTTGCACATATCTACGCATGAGCCTCATGACACCACCAGCGGAAGGCCCAAGTATCAAGACCCAAAGAATAGGACCTTCTGAAGCCACCTACCCCATTTCAAGGATTGAAGACAATTGCTTAAACACACATGATATATATATATATATATATATATATATATATATTTATATTATATATATATATATGTATATATAAACACGACTTGATTCTTGCTGAAGAAACCTACCTAGGAAGATGAAAAACCCTTTTTCTCTCGCCTTCATCCCTTCTTTCAATACTTCATCAGAGAGAGAGAGAGAGAGAGAGGAGAGAGAGAGAGACTCTCTCTCAGACTCTCCCCTCTTCCTCCCCCTCCTCCTCCTCCCTCTCCTTGCGCGAGTTAATGAGCGCCCCAAATCGCGCCCTGACAATGATACAAACGAGCAAGACGGGCACTACACAAAAAGATAATTAAGAATGTCAAACGAACGCATTAAATGCCAAACGTATTGAACGTGTATTTATGATATTAATAGTTGTATTGTGGCTCCGAACGTCCGGCGGCCTCGCCTGATTTATAAAATGGGTATACAGTGTATGTGTATACCCCAGGGTACGTACGTACTACTACTTCTACTACAGCAGAAAGCGCGCGCGGGCAGAGAGATGATTATTCGCCCTTAATATAAACTTGCTCATTTAATATGTCTATCGACTCCTGCCATCTCGGAATTAGCATTCGGTAAATAGCGAGGCTCAACACTTTTACGTGCACTTATCATCAGCGAATGTGCGGCTCAAAACGTAATACAGTGTATGTGTAAAAATGCAAATGCGGTGAATAATCATTAACTCTCAGGAAAGGACTGAGAATCGATACATAAATTATTATCTTGCCCGCGCGTACCGAATATGTTGGTACCGATTGCCTGAGCGGATGCATGGAATACACATGCACAATAAATACACTTACTATGTCTATACATACGAGTATGTATATGTATATGTATATATGTATGTATGTATGTATAATATATATAATACTATATATATATATATATATATATATATAATACTTCTTTTTTTTGTTTTTTTAAGTGAGATATACAGAAGTCTCGTAATAGCAATCGTCCACTAATTTCAGAGATGTCAGAAGGAAATGGCATCGTTTTTCTTTATTTAATTTACATTCGACAAATATATTCCAATACACCTTTCTGTGTTCAAGTCTAAAAAAAATAAAATACATATATTTTATTTTAATTTTAATTGAAATATGTTTTGTCGAATTAAGCCATTTGGGAAGTACGTAAAGAAATAACATTTATTTCCTAATTAAGACACAAATCAAAACAAAAAGTCTTTCAACCATTCGTGAAGTACGTAAGAGTCGCCTAATCTATTTCATTCACTGACCCAATACTTTTCTTTCTCCTTCTCCGATCCAATCATGTTATGAGATTTTTGTTTTTCTAAGCTTCTTTATTCCACTTTTAGCCAATTTTGTTCATTATTACGCTTTTTTTTTCTTCCTCCTCCTCCTCCTCCTCCTGGCCACCCTCTAGATTGGATCTGTGTTAGTCACCCTTATTTCACATTTTGTCCATTTTTTCCGTCGTTTCCTTAAGTCTTTTTTCTTCCTCCTCCTATAAACAGTCCCCTCCTATATACAGTCTACCCTTATATACACTCTCCTATATACAGTCTCCTCCTATATACACTCCTTATATACAGTCTTCTCCTATATACACTCTCCTTATATACAGTCTCCTCCTGTATACAGTCTCCTCCTATATACAGTCTCCTTATATATATAGTCTCCTCCTATATGCACTCTCCTTATATACAGTCTCCTCCTGTATACAGTCTCCTCCTATATACAGTCTCCTTATATATACAGTCTCCTTATATATACAGTCTCCTCCTATATACACTCTCCTTATATACAGTCTCCTCCTGTATACAGTCTCCTCCTATATACAGTCTCCTCCTATATACAGTCTCCTCCTATATACAGTATACAGTCTCCTCTTATATACAGTCTCCTTATATATAAAGTCTCCTTATTTATAAAGTCTCCTCCTATATACAGTCTCCTTATATATAAAGTCTCCTCCTATATACAGTTTCCTCCTATATACAGTACCCTCCTATATAAAGTCTCGTCCTATATAGTCTCCTCTTATATACACTCTCCTTATACAGTCTCCCTCCAATATAAAGTCTCCTAAATAGTTTCCTTTTATATACAGTGTCCTCCTTTAAACAGTCTCCTCTTACATGCAATCCTTTCCTACATGCTTCTCCTCCTATATACAGTCTCCTCCTACATACAACATCCTCCTATATAAAGATTCACCTCCGGCCTCTATAAAGTATCCCCCCCCCCACCCAACACCGGAGACTTTATATAGGCAACGCTTTATCCCCACAGACTCCTTTGCTTTATACAAGCTTGTTATACGCGAGCCCACCTAACCTCTCATTTTCCAGCCTCCGCGGGGGGGCCGCCGGAGATGGATGTGGGAGGGGGGAGGGGGAGGGGGTATGGAACGTACTGGAATGGGAGGAAGGGAGGGATGGAAGGGGAGACGACATATACGATGGGGGGAATAACATGAGCGGGATGAATGAGTATGAGCGCAGGAGACAGATATGAGATAGGATGAATTACTGATGAATAAGGGGATGAATATAAAATGCATTGCTTAGCGGATTATGAGATGCAAATAATTAAGAGGCCGGTCACGGTATCGTGGGAATAAAACTGCGAGAGGAATTGACGTGCAATATGGCCAAAACACAATATACCTAGGCTTACTGATGTAGTGCATATATATATGATATGTATATATTATATATATATATATATATATATATATATATATATATATATATATACATATATATATATATATAATATATATAAATAAATATATATATATATATGTATATATATATATATTATATATATATATATATATTATATATATATATATATATATATATTATATATGTGTGTGTGTAATGCCGCATTACTGTCACCTATAAGAGACATCACGAGATGAAACTTATCTTTCTTTTATATCATGGAAAGAAAATTCTGAAGAATAAAGAAAACATGATTGCATGCAAACGGTATTTTTCCCCCCCAAAATAGGACCGTTTTTGGAACTTACCATCTCCGGCATTCTGATAAAACCAACAATAACCATCATCAGACCAAAGAGTAGCATGTAGAGGCTGCAGTGCAAAGGAGAGAGAGAGAGAGAGAGAGAGAGAGAGAGAGAGAGAGAACTACAACGACAACAACAATCATCAAAGCGAAAATAAACAGACACCAATGATAACAGAAATAATATGTTTGACAGATTACAATACAGATTGAGAGAGAGAGAGAGAGAGAGAGAGAGAGAGAGAGAGAGAGAGAGAGAGCTACAATGACAACAACAATCATCAATGCGAAAATAAACAGATACCAATGATAACAAAAAATAGTATGTTTGACGATTACAATACAGATTGAAAGAGAGAGAGAAGAGAGAGAGAGAGAGAGAGAGAGAGAGAGAGAGAGAGCTACAATGACAACAACAATCATCAAAACGAATATGAAAAGATACAAATGATAATGGAAATGTGTCTGGCGACTAAAATACTCCACAGGTTGAGAGAAAGAGAGACACAGAGAGAGAATATCGTAATAATAACTACCATCATAGCATGAGTGAACTGACAAATAATAAGTGAAATATTGTCTGACGATTAAAGTATTATACAGAGAGAGAGAGAGAGAGAGAGAGAGAGAGAGAGAGAGAGAGAGAGAGAGAGAGAGAGAGAGAGAATATTGTAATAATAACTATCAGCATAGCATTTTTTGATATAAATGTAAAAATGAAATATGTCCGACGATTAAAGTATTACAGAGAGAGAGAGAGAGAGAGAGAGAGAGAGAGAGAGAGAGAGAGAGAGAGAGAGAGAGACCAACCCAGGATTGAAACCAACAAGAAACATGCTAAACAAACGCCCCTTCATAGGAATCAGCCTTCAAGGCGGATCATCAGCTAGGCCCAAAGGGGACCAACGGTGTTTTTTGGTGGATAAATAAAAAATGTTCAGAAACAGCTACGAAAAAGTTCAGACCTCTCTCTCTCTCTCTCTCTCTCTCTCTCTCTCTCTCTTCAGAAAGATAACATGAACTGGTATACGAATGCCCGGCTGCTATAGATAAAGCAGTCAGGTGCTGAGAGAGAGAGAGAGAGAGAGAGAGAGAGAGAGAGACTAGCATAAAAATAGCTATCGTCAGAGCGAGAATGGAAAACATGAAAGATAATAGAGAATGTGTCTGACGAAGAGAGAGAGAGAGAGAGAGAGAGAGAGAGAGAGAGAGAGAGAGAGAGAGTCTTCTGGACGCGTCTCCCATATTATGAACCAGACTCAAGGTATTTCCTCCAGGAACGTCAGAAACATCACAAGACACTCCAGCGTTTGGGAAACATCTGAAGGACCGCCCAGGAAACAGACCACAAGGTACAATAGACGTCGAATCTCTCTCTCTCTCTCTCTCTCTCTCTCTCTCTCTCTCTCTCTCTCTCTCAGTTTGTTCGTCAGACACATTTCTGTTATCATTTACGTCCTTTCATTCTCTCTCAGATAATAGTTTTTGATATTCTCTCTCTCTCTCTCTCTCTCTCTCTCTCTCTCTCTCTCTCTCTCTCTCTGTCATGATAATATAAGATACACTTCAGTACCACATTTGGTTAACTATCATATCTTTCTCCTGTATCATAAATTTATTTGTTTTTCCCAAGATTCTTTATTTATCATTATTATTTTGTCATTTATTCGTTTGTTAATGTTGCCTGGGGATATTATTATTATTATTATTATTATTATTATTATTATTATTATTATTATTATTATTATTATTAAAACAGTAAATTTCACAGTTGTACACACTTCAGTTCATTAACCAAATGAAGATATGTTACTTAATTTAATGCATCAAGTGTTTAGACTTCCGATTCTAAGAAAACTAAGGCATAACGTTGATAATTAGATATATACATACATACTATTCTACATATATATGCATAGTATATATATATCTTATATTATAACATATATATATATATATATCTATATATATATATATATATATATATATATATATTAATATATAATTCATCTACACATTAGCAAACCAAGAGGAGCCTGACCAGACCAAACCGAAATTAGATTAAGGTTGAAATTAACTAATGGCTCAAATTTTGAATATAACCAAAAATTTTAAATGAAGATAAAAAATAGGCAGAATAAAAACAATAACGCAATAAAATTAAGAATTAAAAAGAAATAAATGAATGCCCCAACTATGTTGTATGGTAAAATTCCATTAAAGTAGCAATTTCCTCCTCCCCTCCTAAACAACCAACTAAAAGCATACCGCACCCAACACAGCACAAACATATTTATATAGTAATATATATTATATATATATTATATATATATTATTATATATTATATACTATAATATCTAGCCACAGCAGCAAAGGAAATTTATATCACAGCTTTGAAAAGCTTACCACTGGGAAAACAAAAATCAACACAGCAGTGGGGGGCAGGGTAGGGTGTGTGGGAGAATCCATCAAAATTTCTACTGTCCGTTAATAATCAGGGAAAAACTTCGGACAAAAAATAAAAAAAAACTCCAGTGCGTGTGTTTTTTAAACCGAGCGACCGATGCAAATCCCTTGACAAAATATGCACATATTTTCTCCTTTGCAGCCAACGAAACGGAATGGGTAAAAAAACATCACAGGAATACGGAATATAATACCAAAGTTATACCAACGTATTTTTTTCCCCCGTTTTATTTTTTTTTTTTAACTAATGTACGAAACATTTATTTTTTCGCCCAAATGATCTCTTTGTATTTGTTTTTCTTTTTCATTTATTTGGGGGGGGTGGGGGGGGGGAGGGGAGGGGAGGGGTAGGAAGCCTGTGTGGGGCCAGGGGGAAGGTGGGTGCTGTTGTTAGGAGGGGGGAGGGGGGTTTCGGTACCAGGACGCTTGTTGATCGCTTCCCGTATGCAACAGGTTCAGATCGCGTGCTTCATGTCGGTCTAATGCTTGTTTACTCGGCCAAACAGACATACAATTATTATTCTCGCTTTTTTTTCCCTTTCTCTTGTTTATTTTTTCCTCCCCTTCTTCCTGGAAAAAAAAGGGGGAAGGGGTTCCTTCCAACTCTCAACATCCATGTACAGCAACAACGATAGCATTAATACCACAAGAATTATAATAATGGCAAGACTAATGATACCATTAATATTCCAGCAAATCAGGTCTACAGTACAACACCGCAACAACATAGGCAATAACACTTAAACCCTCAACAACCACAAACAAAAACGAAGCTTCATAAGATACCCTTCTTCTACAACAAAAACAATGATATAAAAAATGTACACCAAATTGGCGTTAATTACGTTAATAACTACACATTCCTATCACCAACCTATAAAAACCTCCTATAGTTCCATGATTTATAAAGGGATGGTTTTCTTCAGTCGCCCTTTTACAACAACAACAACAGCATCAAAGCTACACATTTTATAAAAACAACATAAATAATAATATTAACGCCAACATCGACAGCTATAATAATAATAATAATAATCAGAACACTATATATAATCAATACTAATAATAATCAACATCTCAGCACTCGTAATCGTCAGACTTACAAAGTCACACTTTTGAAATAACAACAAAAATAACAGCATTTATAATAATAATTGAAATAACAAAAATAGCAACATTTATAATAATAATAATTGAAATAACAAAAATAGCAACATTTCTAATAATAACAAGTCAAATTAATACTTTAATCTGCCGAATCAGTGCCCCTAGTTCTCAGGCTAAAATAAAAAAAAATAGATAAAAATAAAAAGTTGTTTTCTTCTTCTTCTTCAGTAGGAGGTCGAGGGGTGTTCACGCTCGGTCGGCGATTCAGCAAGATTTGATTCCGTGTCGCCACGCCTCCAACTCCTCCTCCAGTCCTCCTCCTTCAGCTACTCCTACTGCTGCTGCTGCTGCTGCTCCTGCTGCCGCTGCTACTCGGGCTGCTGTCTGTCTATAGGTGTGGTCTTTTAGACCGACAATTGAATCTAATTCCTGAGAGATCGCTTAGATTGTAGGGTCCCGAATTTCGCCTCTTGAAATGAGGCCCTGAGACTTGGCGGGTCTTTTATTGGTCTCAACAGTAAAACGGGTCTTTCTTTGATCTGTTGTTGGTCTCAAAAGCAAGATGGGTCTTTCTCTGGTATTTTGTTGGTCTCAACAGTAAGGCGGGTCTTTCTATATCTTATTGTTGGTCTTTTATTGGTCTGAACAGTAATACGGGTCTTTCTTTATCTTACTGTTGGTCTCAACAGCGTGATAGGTCTTTCCTTGGTCTTTTGTTGGTCTCAACAGCAAGATGGGTCTTTCTCTGGTCTTTTGTTAGTCTCCACAGCAAGATGAGTCTTTCTTTTGTCTTTTGTTGGTCTTACATTGGTCCCAACAGTAAGATTGGTCTTTCTTAGGTCTTTTGTTAGTCTCAACAGCAGACGTGTCTTTCTCTGGTCTTTTGTTGGTCTATAATTGGTCTCAACAGAAAGATGGGCATTTCTTTGGTCTTTTGTAGGTCTCAACAGCAAGATAGGTCTTTCTTTGTCTTTTTGTTGGTCTTTTGTTAGTCTCAACAACAAGACTGGTCTTTCTCTGGTCTTTTATTGGTCTAAACAGCGAGACGGTTCCACTGGTCTTTTTGTTGGTCTCAACAGTAAGACGGGTCTTTCTTTGGTCTTCTGTTGGTACCGATACTGAGACGTATCATCCGTGTGAGTACTTTCCCCTAAGGAATATGCTACTGTCCCCAAATCTTCGCGTGTGCGTGCGCCAGTATTTGCTTGTACGAGTATTTACGTGAGTCTTTGTGTCTATGTCTAGTCTACCGGACATAATATCTTGAACACGAAGTATCTAAAGAAAAGGATTAAAAAAAAAAAACTCACAAACCACTCTCAGATGTTTCTTCGCCCAGGTCATCTTTCTGCTTCTCCTCATTTGTTCCTTTTTTTTACCGGTGTTTTTTCTGTTGGCTTGAGAGAGAGAGAGAGAGAGAGAGAGAGAGAGAGAGAGAGAGAGAGAGTTAAACCACTACTAAGAATTACAAGGAATTTCAATACCTAGATGCACCTAAGGTGAGAAATGGAAAGAGAGAGAGAGAGAGAGATCGTTCTGACAGAAATCTAAAGGAGAGAAAAACTGACAGACAGACAGAGTTTGAGTGCTAATGGAAGTCTGAAACAGAGAGAGAGAGAGAGAGAGAGAGAGAGAGAGAGAGAGAGAGATAAGCCCCGCGAGACGGATGGGGGGGAGGGGAGGGGAAAAGGAGAGTGGTAAGAGGTGCCGAAGGTCACGATTTTATTAAGATAATAATGTGGCTAAATGAATTATGCATGTGACTGGGTTATACAAGAAATTGTGAGGAAAAAATTTTAACGGAAGATTAAATTTATATATCAAGATGTTTAAGGAGAGGCTCGCACGTTACTGTATACTTGTGTGTTTTACTGTATACTTGTGTGTTTTGTTCGATTTTTTTTTCTGTCTGTGGCATGTGTTATCTGCTTACAAGATTCACTGTATATACTTCGTGTGTGTTATCGATTTTTTTCTGTTCTGTTGGCTTGTGTTTATACTGCGCAGATTCACTGATATATATATATATATATATATATATATATATATAATATATATATAATAAAAAATATAAATATATATATATATATATATATATATATATATATATAAAAAAAAATATTTTTTACTTAATAAGTAAATAGACGTAGTATATATTATTCAAGGGCAACACTTACCTAACTGTCTATATCACTTCATATTTAATTCATTATATACATCATACATAACATACGTTATACTGCTTAATAGGATCTACTTTAAGATATGCATGAAAGTTTACGGGACCAATAAAAAAATTATTGTTATACAAAACAAACGTTCATGTCATGTGAATTAAAGCCAAAAAGAACATAAAAAATAAATCATCGAGCTAACAGGACCTAAGTGGAACTGATATTTTAACTTTATTCATTCTGAAGAAACATAAAAAAATGCCTATTGAATGAGTTAAGCTCTCGAGCAACTATAAATAGCGAACTGACTAAAAAATTCCCTGAAGCATTTCCCATTCCTTCAACATTAAATCACATTCACGGCCAACAAAGATACTTCCTTTTAGTCAAGAGATCATCTTTAAAAATAAAGGGTTCTGGGGGTAAAGGAATAAAACTGCTTTCCGTCACCTCCAGAACACGAACCTGAACGCAACCAGGATGTCGGCATATCTCAAAACATCCTGACACTTACTACCAGTTCAATATCTGATGTGTCGACTACGATTAGTATCCTCCCCGAGTCCCCTGTATATATAATGCTCTTTTAGGTATCTTTTCCTCGCCTCGCTCTCTCTCTCTCTCTCTCTCTCTCTCTCTCTCTCTCTCTCTCTCTCTCTCTGTTTATTTGGGAAGAATAGTACTGACTTGCGGGACGACCTTCCTTATTCTCCCGAAACACTTATGGAAATCTGCCATGGCAGGAAATATACGAGCGTTTCATTGCTTTCATATTTTTGAATGGTCGAAGTTGCCAATCGTCGAGCGAATTTGCGGGGGAGGCGTTCATATCAGTGGAAGAACGACGGGCGGAAAACAGTTTGCTTTTCAATCTCTTTCTCTTCACTAACATACACACACACACACACACACACACACACACACACAGATTATATATTCCTATATATATATATATATATATATATATATATATAATATATACATATAAGATTTCTTGATTTAATTCCACTAAAAACAGAGATGATTTACAAATATACTCACCTTTTAAGTGTTCTTGACCTCGAGAATATAGTTTTTTTTAACTGAATACAAGTTTCAAAAGTACATTCAAACAAGGTAACTTACATTCTATAGGTATATTTGCCTCATAACTGCCTCAAATAGCAGTTATATAAAGCAGACGATATCGAACGATATCGAACGGGAACAAAATGACTATATGAAATTTAATATTGAAGTATATTATTGAAGTCCGAGCTTGATGGCGCACGCTACACTGTGCTGGAACCAGGCGCTACCCATCAAGTCTCTCCTACCCTCCCAATCCCCTGCCTACCCCACACCTAACGGGACCGAACAAACAGCTTTAGAGGAGGAGGGTGGAAGTATCCCCAGCCCTCCTGACCCTCGACCCCGTCCCCACCTGGGTCGTAGAAACAGTTTGCTGGAGGAGGGTGGTTGTGTCATGTCTCTCTACCCTCCCGATCCTCTACCTACCCAGCCCCCACACACGACAGACAAACGGGTTTGCATGAGGAGGGTGGAGGTGTCATGTCTCCCCTACCCTTCAAATTCCCTACCTACCCGGTCCCCACACCCGACGGACAAACAGGTTTGCATGAGGCGGGTGGATGTGTCATGCCTCCCTACCCTCCTGATCCCCAACAGGGCCGGACAAACTGGTTTGCAGGAAGAAGGTGGGTGTGCCATGTCTTCCCTACCCTACAAATACCCTATCTACCCCGCCCCCACCCGGGCTGTACTCCCCTACCGTCAAAATCCCCTACCTAACCAACCCCCGCACAACCCAGGCCACACAAACAAGAAAGATCCAGTTAGATTTTTTTTTTATTATAGAGTTATGAAAAGAAGGCAATGAAAGTCTAATATACCCTATAATTAACGTCTAAATAACCGTGACGGGCCACTTTACGAAAAACGATCGATCCAAACACACGAACGATCCAGAACAGACTTTTTAGTGTCTCACAATCGAAAACATCTGTCAAAAGCTGTTACGTATAGTGGAATTCAAGAGCAAATAACCTCCTGTCTGAGGTGTGATAATACTATAAAATGCACACCTATGGCCCGACAAAATCGCCCTAAACATTACTTGAGAAAGATATAGGACAGAAAATACAAGTCTATAACGATGCAAATCACACACTTACGACGTGACGGAAACCAGTTTGATTCGTGTATTCAAACGCCGAACTTACACAAGCAGGTAATTTGGGTCCTCACACGAAAACCACAAAAATAGTACCTGCATATAATTCTCGCACATAAATAATAACGGGTGAATAAGGCTGCAGGAATCCAGAGGCCGCGAACAAGAAGAGGAAAAAATGGATTTCGACAAGTTACCTGACAGGTAAAATAAACAAATATATTGATTATCTGAATAAATAAGTAATGAAAATTTATCACTACTTAATGTAACAATAAGCAAATAATATATGCATTGTACAGAATGCTCGTCAAACGAATACTGGAAGACTACGAATCGTAAAACTGTAAGAGAAATTTTAACCGAAGACAATACGGCAAATATCTCTTACAATTATAAATCCTAGGGGGGGTGGGGGAAGGATGAAACCCCATTATAACCCATCTTAAACACAGTTTCACCGAACACAATCTTAAAATAAAAACTTGGTAGGTAGTCATAAAAACAGTTTTAATATCTCCTGTTGATAAAATATAAAATAGTTACATGACTAGTAAATTCACTAATTTGCATACATTGACATATGCAAATACAGATGTAAATTTAATGGAGACGATAATTCATTAGCGATATCGAAAAGGTAATAATAATAATAATAATAATAAAATAATAATAATAATAATAATAATAATAATAATCACCGATTACGACCACTACTTGACCTGGACCTGAGATCCTGTTTTAATGAAATAACAACAATAATAATTAATATTCTAAACAGCTAAACACCAATGCCTCATAATCACGTATGCTGGTAGTACTCATGATTACCCAAAATATGCGTAACATGAATATATAATCACACAAATTACGCCAAGGAATGAAATAATGGGAGCGGAGGAGTCATAAAATTGAAAGAAACACACATACACATACATACACAAACAACATACACTCAGAAACACATACATATATATTACGCTCACCTAAGCTTGCGCATGGCGAGGCATGAAGGAAAGACAGCAAAGAAGTCATACATATATAAATACATACATGATGTTACGCACAGTGGTTACGCACAGTTACGCAGGCAGCATCTCCAATATATCTGCCATCTCAACAAACGAGCGATAAATCAGGATAATGAAGATGGGATAATACTGCACTCAAACTGCTCCGTTTAGGGACCTGCAATTTGTCATGTAATGATAATGAATAAACATGAGAGAGAGAGAGAGAGAGAGAGAGAGAGAGAGAGAGAGAGAAGAGGTGGGATTTTTTTTTGAAAGGTATTTAATATATACCCAAGCTGACTGGTCATTTCCGGTTGCTGTTTCTGCTGTTGATGCTGTTTCTCAGACACATGACAGAGAGAGAGAGAGAGAGAGAGAGAGAGAGAGAGAGAGAGAGAGAGAGAGAGAGTGATTGTACCTTTTTTTTAATTTCACGAATGAGGACGAAATGGACTTCCAGGAGGAGTAAGAAGAAAATTCTCTCTCTCTCTCTCTCTCTCATCTTCTTCTTAATTATTTCAAGAGAAGACTGAGGACGAAATGAACCTCTAAAAGAGATAAAGAAGAGAAAAAAATTTTTTTTTTCTCTCTCTCTCTCTCTCTCTCCTTCTTCTTCTTCATCTTCATCTTGTTTGTGGACCTCTAAACTATTTCACGATTGAGGACAAAGTAGAAAAAATACTCTCTCTCTCTCTCTCTCCTCTTTTTCGTCTTCTTTTTCCCTCCTCCTCCTCCCCTCTTCTTCTTCTTCTTTTTGTTCGTCTTCTTTTTCCCTCCTCCTCCTCCTCCTCTTCTTTTTCTTCTTCTTCGTGTTTGTGGATCTCTAAACTATTTCACGAATGAGGACAAAGTGGATAAAATATACTCTCTTTCTCTCTCTCTCTCTCTCTCTCCTCTTCTTCTTATTCTTCTTCTCCTTCTTCTTGCCTCCTCCGCCAGCAGGCAGGAAGGCAGGTAGGGACAAAGGGCTCGGCGTGTCAGGCACCATCAACCGCCCTCACGCCAACATTCCCGTCTTTCGCCACGCCTGACCACTCTCATCATCGTCGCGAGCCAATTCACCCCCACAAAACCATCCGACCCGACCCTCCGACCATCCGACCGATGGACCGACCCACGGCCGACCTCCCGACAATGTCTGTCCGTGTGTCCTCACGCCGCTAACAAGCATGCACAGACCGACAGACGGACGCATAACATCCGAACATCCTACCGACCGACAGAACCCACAAGCCGACCCGACAATATCTGTCCGTGTCCTTACAGACACACTACTAACACGCATGCACGTATGCACGAACGCACGGAAGGACGGACGGACGATCAATGCGTGCGACAGGACGTTACGTTACGTAACATCTAGCTAGCTTGCAGGGCATATCGACTAGAACGCTTATCAAATTTGACCTGACTCGCGCAGTCATGAACGGACAAATACGTACATAAGTACGTACGTAACGGACGGACAATTAGAAAAAAACAAAAGATGCGAGGAGTGAAATTCACCTTTTTGTTTCTTTGTTGATATGTATGTTTTATAAACGTCCCAGCATTATCAATATTTACTAATGTTGAAAATACCACCGTATCGAAGTACATGACACAAACATGTGTGTGTATGTATGTATGTATACTTCAAGAGAGAGAGAGAGAGAGAGAGAGAGAGAGAGAGAGAGAGAGAGAGAGAGAAATCCACGTTCCCCCGCGCAACATCTCTTTAATGTCAACATGAGTGCAAACGGTCATTGCACATAATACATTTCTCTGCACGTGAGACCTTAACTGAAATACTGAAAGCCGAGTTGTGGATAGAACCTCGTTGTTGCCAGCAATGATGGACTGAGAGTTAAATGCCAACGGGACAAGATTTTTGTACGAATTCTCTCTCCTCTCTCTTCTCTCTCTCTCTCTCTCTCTTCTCACATTAAAAACTATAACTGTATATGAATAGCTTATCCAGTAACGTTATCTCTCTCTCTCTCTCACACACACACACACAAACACATTACAAAACCAATGTCTGTATATGAATAGTTTATCCAATAACGTAATTTTTCTCTCTCTCTCTCTCTCTTTCTCTCTCGTCTCTCTCTCTCTCTCTCTCCTCTCTTCCCTCTCCTCTTCACACACAAACACATTAAAAAACGAATAACTGTAGATGAATAGCTTATCCAATAACGTAATTCCCCCCCCCCCCCTCTCTCTCTCTCTCTCTCTCTCTCTCTCTCTCTCTCTCTCTCTCTCTCTCTCATTAAAAAACCAATGTCTGTATATGAATAGTTTATCCAATAACGTAATCTCTCTCTCTCTCTCTCTCTCTCTCTCTCTCTCTCTCTCTCTCTCTCACACACACACACACAAACATTAAAAAACGAATAACTGTATATGAATAGCTTATCCAATAACGTAAACCTCTCTCTCTCTCTCTCTCTCTCTCTCTCTCTCTCTCTCTCTCTCTCTCTCATTTAGAAGAATGAAAAATTGAATGTGGACAGGTTATCCAAGCCACTTTAGAACGAAATATGGGAGATATCTTAATGGGTTAACATTACTGCCGTAAGTACTGAGATTAATTGCGTTAGGATTAAATAAAAGGTGTTTCCAAGTTTAACCAAAATAAACAGGACATAAGTATGAAAAAACAAAAATAAATATGAAACCAAGAGTAGTATTCTCACGCCTAAATTCTGGTTACCATCACCATCACCATTATTATTATTATTACTTATTATTATTATTTATTTTTTTAATTTTTTTTTTTTTTTTTGCTCGTATCACAGTCCTCCAATTCGAACTGGGTGGTTATTTATAGTGTTGGGGTTCCGGTTGCATCCTGCCTCCTTAGGAGGTCCATCACTTTTTCTTTACTATGTGTGCCGTTTCTAGGATCACACTCTTCTGCATCAGTCCTGGAGCTACTTCAGCCTTCTAGTTTTTCTAGATTCCTTTTCAGGGATCTTGGGATCGTGCCTGTGCTCCTATGATTATGGTACGATTTGCACTGGCATATCCCATATCCTTCTTATTTCTATTTTCAGATACTTGATACTTATCCATTTTTTTCCCTCTCTTTTCTCTATTATTATTATTATTATTATTATTATTATTATTATTATTATATTATTATTATTATTATCAATTTTTTTTCTATCACAGTCATCCTATTCGACTGGGTGGTTTTATAGTGTAGGGTTCCAGGTTGCATCCTGCCTCCTTAGGAGTCCATCACTTTTCTTACTGTGTGCGCTCTTTCTAGTAGTACACTCTTCTGTTGAGTCATGAAGCTACTTCGGCATCTAGTTTTTTCAGGCTCCTTTTCAGGGATGTAGGGATCGTGCCTAGTGTTCCTATGACTATTATTATTGTTATTATTATTACAACGAGTCGTATACTAACAAGACCATAATTGAACATGAAACAGTGGTAACGTAATGTCTCTATGTACGTCAGAAGTAGCACACTCTTCTGGATGAGTCCTGGAGGATACTTCGTCATCTACTAATTTTTTCAGGTTCCTTTTCAGGGATGTTGGGATCGTGCCTAGTGTTCCTATGACTATTATTATTATTATTATTATTATTATTATTATTATTATTATTATTATTATTATTATTACGAGTCGTGTATCATACAAGAACGTATAATTGAAGATCAAGCAGTGATAACGTATTGTGTCTCTATGTTGTACGTCACACACACACACACCAGAGAGAGAGAGAGAGAGAGAGAGAAGAGAGAGAGAGAGAGAGAGAGAGAGACGATTGGTTCTGTGGGAATGCTGTCATCTGTTATCATTTCAGTCCGCCCAATGTTTCACCGAAAAGGTCCACTTTTGGGAAACTTTCCTTTTCTGAGGGCTGGGAAGACGGACAGCTCGATGCAGCTTCCATCAATACCCTACAACAACTGTTATTGTATTTTTAATGCTTCACTTATATTTTTAACAATTTACTCATAAATGAGTTTATTTATTTATTTATTCATTTATTTATTTATTTACTTATTCATTCTCATGACTGATGTCTTCCTTCTGTATCTCCTATTATCTTTCGGTTACTTCTTGCAAATGAACGTCATCTTCTTAGGAAAAACTTATAAATTAATAATTAATCCAATGTAATAACTAATAATCAATAATAATAAAACTAATCCTTAATAATAAATAATTTAGTTCGTGACGTTTCTTCTCTGATTCATTATCCCACAAAAGTTCACTTGATATAATTACAAGGAGTTACAAGGATTAGGATGTCTCAAAGACTTGTTAGTCCATCCGAGGAGACATCGTCGGCTCACTTATCTGTAGGAGCAGGTTTTACTGTTCATTCACAGTGTCCTCATGATTTTGTCTAGCTTTCTTTTAAACTCTTTCACACTGTTGCTGTTTACAACTTCATTTATACATAATTCGACATTAGTTTCATATAACATCATTTCCCACCAAACTATTCGAATTATTCATTGTGAGTCACACAAGAAGTAAAAACATAAAAACATCCTACAGGTTTCTGAAACCTTTACACATACGAAGAAGCAAATCATAAATAAACCACACTGTACATTTTCAAACTGCAAATCAACTGGAATATAAGAGCAATAGTGTTTTTTTAGCTGATTCAAGCTGAATGAAGCTAATTTAAGGGTATCCCAAAGTCAAAGCTATCTTGATAACTCAAAGAAAGACACCACATAGAGAGAGAGAGAGAGAGAGAGAGAGAGAGAGAGAAGAGAGAGAGAGGAGAGAGAGAGAATCACCTTGGGTATGGGTTTCATCCTTTCCAATAAACTTTATCAATCAAGTGAACCAAGAAGAAGAAATAAGAATTAAGGAGGAGAGATAGGAAAGAGAGAGAGAGAGAGAGAGAGAGAATACCTTGGGTAAGGTTTCATCCCTTCCATAAACTTTATAAATCAGTGAACCTAGAAGACGAAGAAGAACAAGAAGAAGAAGAAGAGAGAGAGAGAGAGAGAGAGAGAGAGAGAGAGAGAGAGATTTTGAGAGATAAACCTTTAGGGTATGGTTTCATCCCTTCCATAAACTTTATCAATCAGTGAACCAAGAAGAAGAAGAAGAAAAAGAAGAAGAAGAGAATGAGAGAGAGAGAGACAGAGAGAGAGAGAGAATACCTTGGGTATGGTTTCATCCCTTCCATAAACTTTATAAATCAGTGAACCAAGCAGAAAAGAGAGAGAGAGAGAGAGAGAGAGAGAGAGAGAGAGAGAGAGAGAGAGAGAGAGAGAGAGAATGAAGTGGCGTGCATAATTCACGTCACGTCGGGCGACCTAAGATGATAACAGCCCCCAAAATATCATAAATTCCGAATAATCTATCCCTCACCGTCAGTGGACCATTTACTTACGCCAACCTATCACTGTTGACTGTGAAAATTGTGTGTGTATTAGAGTCAAATAGGGTTAATTTCACGTACATAAATTTCCTGCTCAAGATAAGCGTCCCACTCTCCGAGCAACTAGGAGGTATTTTACCTCGTGTATTTGTCTAGAACGATTATTTAAACTTCATTTGAAATTTATGAGAAACGTATTGCTATCATTTGTTGACTGGTGTTGCGTGGCTTTTTTTTCTAATTTTATTTTATTTGGAATTTATGAGATCATCTGCTGATTTGTCACGAGTGGTATTTTCAAAATCTATTTTATTTGGAATTTATGATAAATGTATTTTCTCATTTGTCTTGAGGAGTTTTATCAAAATCTACTGTTTTTTTCTAAAGTTATTCTATTTGGAATTTATGAGAAATTTATTGATATCATTTACTGATTTTTCTTGAGTGGTCTTCTCCAAAATCTATTTTATTTAGAATTTATGAGAAATGTATTGCTATCATAACCTGAATTGTCTTGAGCGATTTTTTCGAATTCTATTTTATTTGGAATTTATGAGAAATGTAATGCTGTCATTTGGTTATTTGTCATGAATGTTTTTTTTTTCAAAATCTATTTTATTTGGAATTTATGAGACATGTATTGCTATCATCTGCTGTTTGTCTTGAGTGTTTTTTTTCAAGTTTTTTTTTAGTCTAAATTTATGAAATATTTATTACCGGTATTAGCAAGGTGTTCTTTGTGTTTTTACAATTCAATTAAAAATGTATTATCACGATGATTATTAGCTGGAATTATTAGTGATTTTGTTACCAACTTTAAAGGCGTTTCGTAGAGCCAACATTAAATATAAACATTATAATAGGATTATTACTGATATGTTATTGAATAATATACCGAACAATTTTACAATAAAACACCTTGAATGATAATTATAATTTTAGTGGTCAACCCGAACATATGTTCATACTTTACTACAACTGCTTTAATGATTTTCCTAAGATATAGGCGATCCAGGGCAATAAGGTTTAATAAGATTATGGAAAGGGTAAGGTAATGGTTAATGTAATGGAAGGCACAATAAGATAAGAAATGGTTACTTTAATGCTAAGTTACTTTGCTTTGCGTAAGTTGCTGTCAGTTTATCAATAGGTGGCTTAATATCAGGAAGTATTAGAAATTAGTGACAATGTATATATATATATATATATATATATATATATATATATATATATATAGTCAATGATTTTTTGTTTTTTATACTTTTTGTATGTAGGTATGTCGAAAGATCTTGCAGAAATCCGTTGTTTATTTTTCCTTCGTGGCTTATACATTCATTTATGAATTTATATATAAACATAACTCAAAGGTTAAACCATCGCCCCAAAAGAGAGGAATACGTAACATCTTCACTTCTAAAAGGGAAGGAAGAGCATTGTAACTATTAGCCAAGACCCATCCCTCCCTCCCTCCCTCCCACCCTCGCTCTCTCTCTCTCTCTCTCCCTCCCTCTCTCTGAACACAACCAACTCTAATTACCATTTACCGACAATTTACGATCCCTAACTACACGACAAATGGTAGCTAATCTCCCTCTCTAATTTACACGTGTCCTTCAACAAACTGCATTTATCGCGTTCTCCAAAACGGTCTTACGGAGGAAACGCATCTCGAAAACACGCACATACATACACACACATACGAACGCATACACACACACATGCACTAAGGAGGACTACATGGGCACACATTCACATCATATGATTTATGTGTCACGTGACTAACATTTATGGGCATAAAATACCAGCTTTGATGAGCGACGTCGCCCGGGGTGGTTTCTTGAGTTTTTTCAAGAGCTGCACACTTGTTAGGACTATACGGCGACTCTGAGCGCCCCCCCCAACCCCCCCGCCGGCAAAGCTTCAGTTGATCCCTGTCTCAAGTTCTTCTAATCCACACGCAACCAAACAAACTATATATAAATAAAGAATCTACTGGTCACTTTTTTACCAGAATAATATGCAAATGTTATGGCCAAAATGCCCTCTTCACATCTCGAATACGTCACATTTTTTTCCTTTTTTTGGGGGGGTGGGGCGGAGATACGATTGTCAATGAAAAAACCTGAGATCCAAAGGAAAGAATATTAAGAAATTCTGACGCACTGAACAGGATTCGAACCCTCACTAAAAAGCCTGAGATTCAAAGGGAAGAATATTAAGAAATTCTGACGCACTAAACATGATTCGAGCCCGCGTCCTGAGCATCAGAACGACCCGACTTTTGCAATATTTTCAAATATCTTACTACTTCGTTTGTCTCTCGGAAGGTTTTGCAGAACGAAACAAAGATACATGAAGACGGATTTGCAGGCCTGAAGAAATTCCAAAGAATAAGAGGATAAGACATAGACAAATGTACACCAATAACTGACATTCTTTTCCCTTCGCCTAAACATTCTCTCTCTCTCTCTCTCTCTCTCTCTCTCTCTCTCTCTCTCTCTCTAACTAACAATGATATGAATGATGGTGAATTTTTATAGGCTAAGGTTGTTCAATGGAATAAAAAGCTGTTTTCATTATCATGCTTGATTTTCCAAGTTTTTCTTATTATAAGGATTGATAAAACTTAATTGCGCAAGTTCTATAAATATAAATAAATACACAAAAAAATAAAATAATATTTTAAGGAAGAGAATTTTCAGCAAGAAAACTTAACTAAAAAAGGAAACATAAAAATGCAACTTATGTTAGACACGAACATCATATAAGACCCGCAATCAAATTTAACTAGGGTGACCTGAGCAGCGATTGATAAAGGAACATTGGAATAAACTTACACATACGAATGAAAATAAAAATATTCGACCCTCTCTTTAAACATACAATTCGCTAAGCCAAACCCCAGGTAAACTGGACCAATCAAGAAGCAGGCTTCATAACAAAACAGGTATAAAAATCTTAAGACATCCATTGCTTCATCACTGCTTGAGAATATGAGGCAAAGAATCAGACAGTTATCTGCAAGAAGTAGCACAAAGCACAGAGAGATGGAAGACTTCATTAATTCTGATGATACTCGTTGGAAAGGTACCGACGAGACTTGATTTAAAAACAGAAAAATGGAAAGAAGCAAGATTCATAGAGTTCCTGGTCTGGCTTGATAAGATACGGCCTTGTAATGAACTCATGTGATACAATGTACTGTAACTACTGTCGTCGTTACATACAGTCTTAATAGACGCGTGTGTGTGTTCATGCATGATTCTGTAATCAATTCAGCCCACAAACGTAAGGTGAGTTCAACAAAATGTCGATGATGAATGCGTAATATTTATTTCTCTCTCTCTCTCTCTCCTCTCTCTCTCTCTCCTCTCTCTCTCTCTCTCTCTCTCAAAAACGATTCAGAGATCGCGCACAATTCAGAAAAATACAAAAGCTTAATTAATTTTTTAATAAGGGTCAGATTATTAACTGTTTTTTAAAACATGACTAAGTTTCATTTGTGTTTTCAAAACGCGAAAAGGAAATTTCCTAGCATAATCAATAGTAAGTGAGTTCATATATATATATATATATATATATATATATATATATATATATATATATATATATATATGTGTGTGTGTGTGTGTGTGTGTGTGTGTATGTATATATGAGCGTATATGTATATATGTATATATAATGTATACATATACATAAATACACATATATAAATAAATATGTATGTATACATGTTTCATCATTTCATCTCCTGTCCAAATAGTAAAACTATAGGCTTGGGGTCAGGTCAACCGGTCCCCACCCGCCACCCCTCGGGGTCAGGTCACCCCCCCTCACCCCCCTCCTCCAAGTCAAGGTCGCTATTACGAAAACCGATACGACAGACCGGATCAGAGTTCGAGGGTAATCACAAATACATTTCCTCTGCAAATTACATCTGCATTTTTGATCGCGTTTCCAGTCGGCATATGATTAACAAAAATAATAATGGCGCTGTGATTGGAACAAACAAAAACGCCATTATCGGGAGAAACACTTCCACACTGGAATGTCAACATCCTGGAAACGAAACTCAACTCGCTCGCTCGATTAATCACTCAGTCAATCACTCACTGACTTAATCACTCACTCACTCACTCACTCTCTCTCACTCAATCACTAGCTCACTAACTTAATCACCTACTAACTCAATCATTCAATCACTACTCACTCAACTCATTTACTAGCTCACTAACTCACTCACAAATCTCACTCACTGACTCGCTTACTTACTCATTCACCCTCGCTTACTAATTTAATCGCCTACTCACTCAATAATTCACTCACTCAATCACTCACTCAACTCGTTTACTCACTCACTCACTAACTCACTCAACTCTCATTCACTCACTAACTCGCTCAATTCGCATTCACTCACTAACTCGCTCACAAATTTCACACACTCAATCACTCATTATTCATTCACTCCCTCACTCTCTCAATCACTCATTAATCATTCACTCCCTCAATCACTCACTAACTCAATCACTCATTAATCATTCACTCACTAACTCAATCACTCATTAATCATTCACTCACTAACTCACTCAATCACTCATTAATCATTCACTCACTCACTCACTCATTCACTTCTCCCCACAATCGTCAAATGCAATGACAGATCCCACAGTGGAAACCAACACCCACTGGAGAAGAAGAATAAGAAGAGAAAAAAAAGACGGGAAAAAGGGGAGAGAGAGAGAGAGAGAGAGAGAGAGAGAGAGAGAGAGAGAGAACAGGAGGACGTCGTTGATCCCACGTATGAAAAATATGTCGACGATAAAATCCTCGATATTGCCATAAACAACATAATTCCACATGTCGCCGTTAATTTACTGCCCATTACGACTTTGAATGACAGCTGTAATGCACTAAAAAGCGACAGCCAACCCATTCCACACTCTGTTGTCGGGATATCATTATGACCCTGGAAATGGCCTCTGAAACCCCCCTACTCCCCCCCCTAACCCCACGCTCACCCACCACCACCCAACAAGCCACCAAAATCCCCTAACCCATCCAAATCTCAGGTCCACCAGAGCTTTCAAATTGGATCTTTTCCCCCCAATCTACTAATAATAACACTGTCTATAATATACCTGCTCGCTTGACCAAGTGATTTCTGCCCTGAAATCTGATTAATTATTAGTATAAAGAACAATATTGCAAACAGCGCCTTCCTTTCCCCTCCACCTCCCTCGCCCCCTTCCCTTACCGTACCCACTACCCATTCCCCTTTCGCCATTTCCACTGAAGGTGCCCAAAAGCTTTTAAGATGAATGGAAGTTGGGGTAGGAAGGGAAAAGAGAGGGAAGGAGGGAGGGAGGGAGGGAGGACGGAAAGGTGGGACTTTGGTTGGGGGACACATGGGGGAGGAGGGGTGATAGGGAGAAAGAGGGAGACAGGAAAGGACGGAGGAGTAGGGAAGCCGATAATCGCAGGTGGGATATTGGATTAGGAAATTGATTCTTAAAACACACACAACCATCCACCCTCTCTCTCTCTCTCTCTCTCTCTCTCTCTCTCTCTCTCTCTCTCTCTCTTATTCCTGAATACCATCCAATATTCATGTGGGGTACCTAAGCATAAATAATAACATTAAAAACAAAACATTTAATTTAGAAGACAAGAAAAAAAAAAGTAATAAAATAAGAAATGTTCTCTTTGACAAAAGAACTCAATTCTTCCCCGAGACATATATAGGAACAGAAGATAAATGAAGTATTCATTATATATATATATATATATATATATATATATATATATATATATATATATGTGTGTGTATGGTGGGTGTGTGTGTGTGTGTGTGTGGGTGTGGTGTGTACGATAGAGAGTTATTGTGTAGGAATTAATGGCTTGAATCATTTGTATATAGCTTTTCCCGAATTTTCTCTAGTGATGAACGACGCCTTTAAAGAAAGAAAAATCAAGTAGATTATTCATTCTAATTTTGTCTTTAACCAGAAAAATCTTATTTTATACATACACACAAACACACACATATGTAGTTGTGTGTACGTGTGTGTGTGTGTAAAGTGCAAGTGATAATATAGAGAGAGAGAGAGAGAGAGAGAGAGAGAGAGAGAGAGAGAGAGATCCGTGTATAAAAACAGAGAAAAGAGAGAGAGAGAGAGAGACTGAGAGAGAGAGAGAGAGAGAGAGAGAGAGAGAGAGATTCCACGGATCTCATGCGAAAACAGTAAATAGTAAACACATTTGACATTTACGAACCAAGTAGTTTAATCATTGCATAAATCGCCTATTATCACGCTGAATTCGAACATAAGAAAAGATTCTGATATACCCCAAGAGCAAATAACAGAATAGTTCCGGATAAAAGCGAATAAAACACATGCCATTGTGAATCATATCGATACTAAATTGTGCCTTAATTCACTGTAGTTCCGATATAAACATCAAAGACGATGGATATCTTGTCAATTACGATGAATAAATACGTGAAATGTCGTAGAGTACTGACGTAAAAGACGTAATGTTTTATTTCAGGATTATAATGTAGAAAACTAAACGTGAAAGTATTACTTGACGTATTGCAAATAAATACGAACACCATACTAGGGACAAGAAGCATGCACTATATCAGTCCCGATTGGCCGTGGATCTTCCGTTATTAGAAATCAATTCAGATCGACTACTACCTAAAGACAATTATAAAGAAGAAGAAGAAGAAGAAGAAGAGTGTGAACGTCTTAATACTCAGTGCGACGTCGGAACGATTTGTTACGACTTAGAAAATTATAATTAGTTATTAAAAGGAACCATTCCGTAACACATTTCAAAATCACAATCACAAAAATATCTTGTTATAAATCATTATGGGCGACACGAAAACCCGCCCCATCCCCATCCCCTTTCAGTACCAGTGCCAGCGCCATCAATTCCTCAATCATTTCTTTGCATATTTGATACCGGAGAATCGAGATTTAAGGTAACCCCCATCCCCGGGGGCGTAGGACTGAGTAGTGGATGACCATGCTCCTCCTCCCACCTCCCAAGGAGTGACAAGGGCTCCCCCAACCCCCACCCCGCGGCGAAAACTTGAGCAGTGGATGACAAGATTTTAGACTAACAGAAGCGACTTCCAGAAATCGGTGATTTCCAGTACGACCAGAATCTATTTGATCTATTCTAAGGTATTACGCAGCACAATGGCGGAGCTGGTCACAGGGTTTTAATGTTTTAAAAGGGCAGAATTGGTTCCATTACCTTTCGGGGCTATAAAACCCGAGCGATTGTCCCGATTTTATATAACATCGGGATATTCAGCATTTACAGCGTGACGGTTCACGTGTATTGTAAATGATTCTGCAACAATGAAGTATCCCGAATCACATTCTGGTGAATATATTTACTGTTCTTTAGAAAATTATATATCGAGCTCTATGCAACAGCCTTGGAATTTCTGACAATCGGTTAAGCAAACAAGAAAAGAGAGAAGAAAAAAAGCCTTAAAATTTCTGACAATCGACTAAGGAAGAAAGCCCCCCCAAAAAAAAAATCTAACCTTGGCATTTCTGACAATCGGCTAAACAAACAAGAAAAGGGGAAAAAACCTTAAAATTTCTGACAATCAACTAAGGCAAAAAAAATACTAACCTTGGAATTTCTGACAATCGACTCGGCAAAACATGAAAAAATGAAGAAAAAAAAGCCTTAGAATTTCTAACAATTGACGAAGGAAAAAAATTACTCTTAGAATTTCTAACAATCGAATATGGAAAAATAAAAAGTTACTTAATATTTTCTATATCACACACACACACACACACACACACACAGAAAGGATCACAATTATCACATTGCCTGGATCATTAATGAGAAGATATATATACCTACTGCCTACCAATAATCCCTTAAATAAACACAAGCAACAAAATGCATGCATTAATTAAGCCCATACGAGCATCAGACACACAATCTACAACCTACAACACAGTGCATATAACCATATATAGTACACTCCTCCTCAAAGCAATATCATTTGTCCAGGCAATTCTAATTAAAAACACTTCCCTACTAATTATAACGTTACAAAAAAAGTAAATAACGGAACAAAGTAATTCTATATCCACAGCTAAACCGCGTAACGAAGAAGCAATACGAAGCAGCGATACCAATATATATCCTTTTGATAAGTTACAAACCAATTATCCGGACTAATAATGGAAGTTAATTGGCCCGGCCTTTTTCAAGGCACTCATTTTCTGTACAGCAGTGCCAAGTGTTTTCATGGACGGCCAGGTGGCGGGGGGAGTGTAGGGGTGCCATATGGGTTTTCATGGTCGGCCGCAGTAAGGCTGTTGTTGTTGTTATTCAAACACACAACAGATTAAAAACAAATATATATATATATATATATATATATATATATATAAATATAATATATATCGTATGTGTGTGTGTGTGTGCATATTTGCCTATATATTTATATATATATATATATATATATATATATAATATATATATAAACGTATGTGTTTGTGTGTATATACATCATATATATATATATATATATATATATAATATATATATGTGTGTGTGTGTGTCGTGTGTGTGTGTGTGTACACACACATAGCTGTGTATACACATAACAAGCCCAAAAAATAAAAGCTTACTTTTGTAATGAGACATAAGAGCTAAAACCGGAAGCGAGAGAGAGAGAGAGAGAGAGAGAGAGAGACGAGAGAGAGAGATAGAGGTCAAGTCTCCTAAAGTATAATCATCAAGGCAAAAAAATTAAATTAGATAAAAATTAAGGAATAAAAACATCTTCAATGACGACATATTCTTCCCAAACCAGACATTATATAATCGGCCAATCTGCATATGCTCGGATCTCCCACAAGGAGAGTCACGGACGCCAATGACCAACGTAAACAAGAATCAGATCCTCTTTGCACTTTTCTTCTTCTTCTTCTTCTTCTTCTTCTTCTTATTATTATTATTATTATTATTATTATTATTATTATTATTATTATTATGCCGTGAGACTCCTACGCATGGCGGCGTCGGGACACGAGGAGGAGGAGGAGGGGAGGAGGATGGAGGAGGAGGAGGAGGAGGAAACAAACAAACAAACAAGACCAATTAACCGCCGTTCCAATCAACCAACTTACTCGCATGCTGTACGCACTTCCATTTCGAATCATTTTTTTTTTTTTCTTCTTCGTCGTTTCCAGCACCTGGCATTTGAGTCTCGCCTTTGTTTAATTGCTTCGTGTTATACTTATTTCATTTCATTACTATTTTTTTTCCTACACCTGTACACCTTAATAAACTTTAATTTTTAACTGAAGGCCAATAAACGGATACATCTGACGCACACATCCAAATGTGGAAAAGAGTTTTATAAGTGTCGTGACAATTACAAAAATGCCCTTTTCAGGGAAGTGCATGACCCAGAATAAATCGACTGATCGAGGTATCGGACGGATCCAGCCCTTAAAATAATAATAATAATAATAATAATAATAATAATAATAATAATAATAATAATAATAATAATAATAATAATAATAATAATAATAAAATAATAAAGATTCACAGAGATCACGACAAACAGTCAGGACAACCAACTAAAGAAATGCCAAACAAAACTAGAAAGCCCCAGGTCCCGATGAAGGCCATGGATACTGGCTCAAAAACTTCAAGGCCCTACACCCACGACGAATAGCAGAACAACTCCAGCATTGTATCTCAAATCACCAAGCACCCAAATGAATGACCACAGGAAGAACATCCTTAGTACAAAAAGACAAGAGTAAGGGAAATATAGCCAGTAACTACAGGCCTATCACCTGCCTACCAATAATGGGGGGAAGTTACTAACAGGTATCATCAGTGAAAGGCTATACAACTACCTAGAGGAGACAAACACCATCCCCCACCAACAGAAAGGCTGCAGAAGGAAGTGTAGGGGCACAAAAGACCAGCTCCTGATAGACAAAATGGTAATGAAGAACAGTAGGCAGAAGGAAAACAACCTAAGCATGGCATGGATAGACTATAAGAAAGCCTTCGACATGATACCCCACACATGGCTAATAGAATGCCTGAAAATATATGGGGCGAGGAAAATACCATCAGCTTCCTCAAAAATACAATGCGCAACTGGAATACAATACTTACAAGCTCTGGAATAAGACTAGCAGAGGTTAATATCAGGAGAGGGATCTTCCAGGGCGACTCACTGTCCCCACAATACTCTTCGAAGTAGCCATGATTCCCATGACAAAAGTACTACAGAAGATGGATGCCGGGTACAATCAAGAAAAGAGGCAACAGAATCAACCATCTGATGTTCATGGACGACATCAAGCTGTATGGTAAGAGCATCAAGGAAATAGATACCCTAATCCAGACTGTAAGGATTGTACTCTGGGGACATCAGGATGGAGTTTGGAATAGAAAAATGCGCCTTAGTCAAACATACAAAAAGGCAAAGTAACGAGAAACTGAAGGGATAAAGCTACCAGATGGGAGCAACATCAAACACATAGATGAGACAGGATACAAATACCTGGGAATAATGGAAGGAGGAGATATAAAACACCAAGAGATGAAGGACACGATCAGGAAAGAATATAGCAGAGATCAAGGCGATACTCAAGTCAAACTCAACGGCGGAAATATGATAAAAGCCATAAACACATGGGCAGTGCCAGTAATCAGATACAGCGCAGGAATAGTGGAATGGACGAAGGCAGAACTCCGCAGCATAGATCAGAAAACCAGGAAACATATGACAATACACAAAGCACTACACCCAGAGCAAATACGGACAGGACTATACATAACACGAAAGGAAGGAGAGGGAGACTACTAAGTATAGAGGACTGTGTCAACATCGAGAACAGAGCACTGGGGCAATATCTGAAAACCAGTGAAGACGAGTGGCTAAAGAGTGCATGGGAAGAAGGACTAATAAAGTAGACGAAGACCCAGAAATATACAAAGACAGGAGGAAAAAGACAGACAGAACAGAGGAACTGGACACAACAAAACCAATGCACGGACAATACATGAGACAGACTAAAGAACTAGCCAGCGATGACAATTGGCAATGGCTACAGAGGGGAGAGCTCAAGAAGGAAACTGAACGGAATGAATAACAGCGGCACAAGATCAGGCCCTAAGAACCAGATATGTTCAAAGAACGATAGACGGAAATAACATCTCTCCCATATGTAGGAAGTGCAATACAAAAAATGAAACCAATAAACCACATAGCAAGTGAATGCCCGGCACTCGCACAGAACCAGTACAAAAAGAGGCATGATTCAGTAGCAAAAGCCCTCCACTGGAGCCTGTGCAAGAAACATCAGCTACCTTGCAGTAATAAGTGGTACGAGCACCAACCGGAAGGAGTGATAGAAAACGATCAGGCAAAGATCCTCTGGGACTATGGTATCAGAACGGATAGGGTGATACGTGCAAACAGACCAGACGTGACGTTGATTGACAAAGTCAAGAAGAAAAAGTATCACTCATTGATGTCGCAATACCATGGGACACCAGAGTTGAAGAGAAAGAGAGGGAAAAAAATGGATAAGTATCAAGATCTGAAATAGAAATAAGAAGGATATGGGATATGCCAGTGGAAATCGTACCCTCCCATAATCATAGAGCATTAGGCACGATCCAAGATCCCTGAAAAGGAATCTAGAAAAACTAGAGGCTGAAGTAAGCTCCAGGTCTCATGCAGAAGAGTGTGATCCTAGAAACGGCACACATAGTAAGAAAAGTGATGGACTCCCTAAGGAGGCAGGGTGCAACCCGGAACCCCCCCCACACTATAATATCACCCAGTCGAATTGGAGGACTGTGATAGAGCAAAAAAAAAAAAAATAATAAAAAAAAAATAAATAAATAATAATAATAATAATCATTTGATCGAGGTATCTGACGGATCCAGCTCTTGAAATAATAATAATAGTAATAATAACAATAGTAATAATAATAGTAATAATAATAATAATAATATTAATAATAATAATTGGTAAAAACTCGCAATGGCGAGAGTATATATAATATTCTAAGGGATCCACAATAATAAAAAAAAAAAAAAATTGCGATTCGTGTAAAATTGTTAAAAACTCTTTACTAGTTTTTTTATTATTGTGGACCCCTTAGAATAATAATAATAATAATATAATAATAATAATAATAATAATAATAATAATAATAATAATAATAATAATAATAATAATAATAAACAATAATAATAATAATAATAATAATAATAATATTTCGGAAGGAGACCCTCTCGTAGACATGTTTTGTTAAAAATGACTGCTGCTTCAGCCCTATTAATCTTGTAAGAGTCTTCTCTATCTTTCTGATGACGGTTTTCTCGTTGTTGCTTAGACTGGCGAGCAACGCACCTAAGGGCATGGTTAAAATTCGGTTGAATCATTTCATTATTATTACTCTACAATTATCTCTCTCTCTCTCTCTCTCTCTCTCTCTCTCTCTCTCTCTCTCTCTAACGCGACGTTTCCCCCTGATCGACAGGACATTATCAAGGGATAACTGCTGAGGGACTGAATTCCATGGTTGTTGTTTAAGATTAAGCTGGCTTTATGCCAGCACGGGCGTTCCTGATACCGACGTGTGTGAGGAGGACCACACCCCTCCCCCCCCAACGAAAGTACCAGCGCGCATGAAACGAAACACCGGACATGAGAATAACACCAGGGGTGACGTCACTCAGGTAGAAGCCAATCAAGAGGTCTCCCGGTGATACCCCCCACCTGAGAAAGGTCTGCAAGACTCGTCAACGCCCGCCGTATGAGTCGCCTTCCCGGGAACCAATGAAAAACCCGACCTGCCGGAGAGGTGCTCTGACCGTACTCAAGAGCTCGCAACACCACGATAAAAGGAGATGGACTCGCCCACTGGAACCTACGGGCTGCTCTGTGAGCAACGAGCCCGTGCTGGCATAAAGCCAGCTTAATCTTAAACAACAACCACTGGAATTCAGTCCCTCAGCAGTTATCCCTTGATAATGTCCTGTCGATCAGGGGGAAACGTCGCGTTAGAGAGAGAGAGAGAGAGAGAGAGAGAGAAATTGTATAAGTAACAATAAATCAAATGACTCAAACCGAATTTTACATGCCCTTTGGTGCGTTGCTCGCCAGTCTAAGCAAAACAACGAGAAAGCCGTCATCAGAAAGATAGAGAAGACTCTTTACAAGATTAATAGTGCTGAAGCAGCAGTCATTTTTAACAAAAAAAATAATAATAATAATAATAATAATACTAAGATCCAACGGACATGAACAGGAATAAGGGATACCAACAGAACAAACTATTCGGAACCAACAGAAAAGACTATATAGCCAGCTTAAGAGGGGAAGCACAACCACCGAAGAAATTCCTGAAGCCGAACCAAGTAAGAGGACTCTGGGAAAACATATGGAGCAATCCGGTTATCACACAACAAACATGCAACATGGTTCCAGGAAGTCAAGGAAGAAGAAACAGGGAGAATAAAACAAAGATTCACAGAGATCACGACAGACACAGTCAGACACCAACTAAAGAAAATGCCAAACTAGAAAGCCCCAGGTCCCGATGAAGTCCATGGATATTGGCTCAAAACTTTCAAGGCCCTACACCCAAGAATAGCAGAACAACTCCAGCATTGTATCTCAAATCACCATGCACCCAAATTGATGACCACAGGAAGAACATCCTTAGTACAAAAAGACAAGAGTAAGGGAAATATAGCCAGTAACTACAGGCCTATCACCTGCTACCAATAATGTGGAAGTTACTAACAGGTATCATCAGTGAAAGGCTATACAACTACCTAGAGGAGACAAACACCATGCCCCACCTACAGAAAGGCTGCAGAAGGAAGTGTAGGGGCACAGACCAGCTCCTGATAGACAAAATGGTAATGAAGAACAGTAGGGAAGAAGGAAAACCAAACCATAAGCATGGCATGGATAGACTATAAGAAAGCCTTCGACATGATACAACACACATGACTAATAGAATGCCTGAAAATATATGTGGCAGAGGAAAACACCACCGGCTTCCTCAAAAATACAATGCGCAACTGGAATACAATACTTACAAGCTCTGGAATAAGACTAGCAGAGGTTAATATCAGGAGAGGGATCTTCCAGGCCGACTCACTGTCCCCACTACTCTTCGTAGTAGCCATGATTCCCATGACAAAAGTACTGCAGAAGATGGATGCTGGGGTACCAAACTCAAGAAAAGAGGGGCAACAGAATTAATACCATGATGTTCATGGACGACATATTTCAAGCTGTATGGTTAAGAGCATCATGGAAATAGATACCCTAATCCAGACTGAAAGGATTGTATCTGGGGACATCAGGATGGAGTTTGGAATAGAAAAATGTGTCTTAGTCAACATACAGAAGGGCAAAGTAACAAGGACTGAGGGGATAAAGCTACCAGATGGGAGCAACATCAAACGATTAGATGAGACGGGATAAAAATGCCTGAATGGAAGGAGGGGATATAAAACACCAAGAGATGAAGAACACGATCATGAAAGAATATATGCAGAGACTCAAGGCGATACTCATGTCAAAACTCAACCCAGGAAATATGATAAAAGCCATAAACACATGGCCAGTGCCAGTAATCAGATACAGCGCAGGAATAATGGAATGGACGAGGTCAGAACTCTGCAGCATAGACCAAAAACCAGGAACATGCAAACATGAAAAACAATACACAAAGCACTACACCCAAGAGCAAATACGGACAGACTATACATAACACGAAAGGAAGGAGGGAGAGGAGGAACTACTAAGTATAGAGGACTGTGTCAACATCGAGAAACAGAGCACTGGGGGCAATATCTGAAAACCAGTGAAGACGAGTGGCTAAAGAGTGCATGGGAAGAAGGACTAATAAAAGTAGACGAAGACCAGAAATATACAAAGACAGGAAAAGACAGACAGAACAGAGGACTGGCACAACAAACCAATGCACGGACAATACATGAGACAGACTAAAGAACTAGCCAGCGATGACAATTGGCAATGGCTACAGAGGGGAGAGCTCAAGAAGGAAACTGAAGGAATGATAACAGCGGCACAAGATCAGGCCCTAAGAACCAGATATGTTCAAAGAACGATAGACGGAAATAACATCTCTCCATATGTAGGAAGTACAATACGAAAAATGAAACCATAAACCATATAGCAAGCGAATGTCCGGCACTTGCACAGAACCAGTACAAAAAGAGGCATGATTCAGTGGCAAAAGCCCTCCACTGGAGCCTGTGCAAGAAGCATCAGCTACCTTGCAGTAATAAGTGGTACGAGCACAACCTGAAGGGAGTGATGCAAAACGTTCAGGCAAAGATCCTCTGGGACTATGGTATCAGAACGGATAGGGTGATACGTGCAAATAGACCAGACGTGACGTTGATTGATAAAATCAAGAAGAAAGTATCACTCATTAATGTCGCAATACCATGGGACACCAGAGTTGAAGAGAAAGAGAGGGAAAAAATGGATAAGTATCAAGACCTGAAAATAGAAACAAGAAGGATATGGGATATGCCAGTGGAAATTGTACCCATAATTATAGGAACATTAGGCATGATCCCAAGATCCCTGAAAAGGAATCTAGAAAACTAGGCGCTGAAGTAGCTCAAGGACTCATGCAGAAGAGTGTGATCCTAGAAACGGCGCACATAGTAAGAAAAGTGATGGACTCCTAAGGAGGCAGGATGCAACACGGAACCCCACACTATAAATACCACCCAGTCGAATTGGAGGACTGTGATAGAGCAAAAAAAAAAAAAAAATAATAATAATAACTAAGAAACATTCATGGTAGCATGAGTCTTGCAATGGAGAAACAATTCCAGTTATGTATGGGTACATATATTTAATAATAATAATAAAAAAAAAAACTAACAACAGAGAGCTTTCGAGAATCTGTTCGACTCCAATTTTCAGTCCGTACATATTTGTGGATTTGTTTCTCCGATAATAATAATAATAATAATAATAATAATAATAATAATAATAATAATAATAATAATAATAATAATAAACCAGTGAAGACGAGTGGCTAAAGAGTGCATGGGAAGAAGACTAATAAAAGTAGACGAAGACCATGAAATATACAGACACAGGAGAATGACAGACAGAAACGAGGACTGGCACAACAAACCAATGCACGGACAATACATGGAGACAGACTAAAGAACTAGCCAGCGATGACACATGGTATGGCTACAGAGGGAGAGCTCAAAAGAAGGAAACTGAAGGAATGATAACAGCGGCACCAGATCAAGCCGGAATAACATCTCTCACATAATAGGAAGTGCAATACGAAAAATGAAACCATAAACCATATTAGCAAGCGAATGTCCGGCACTTGCACAGAACCAGTACAAAAAGAGGCATGATTCAGTGGCAAAAGCCCTCCACTGGAAGCCTGTGCAAGAAACATCAGCTACTTTGCAGTAATAAGTGGTACGAGCACCAACCTGAGGGAGTGATAGAAAACGATAAGGCAAAGATCCTCTGGGACTATGGTATCAGAACGGATAGGGTGATACGTGCAAATAGACCAGACGTGACGTGGATTGGACCAAAGTCAAGAAGAAAAGTATCACTCATTGATGTCGCAATACCATGGGACACCAGAGTTGAAGAGAAAGAGAGGGAAAAATGGATAAGTATCAAGATCTGAAAATAGAAAATAAGAAGGATATGGGATATGCCAGTGGAAATCGTACCCATAATCATAGGGAGCACTAGGCACTATCCCAAGATCCTGAAAAGGAATCTGGAAAAACAAAAACTAGAGACTGAAGTAGCTCCAGGACTCATGCAGAAGAGTGTTCTCATAGAAACAGCGCATATGATAAGAAAAGTGATGGACTCCTTAAGAGGCAGGACGCAACCCGGAACCCCACACTATGAATACCACCCAGTCGAATTGGAGAACTGTGATAAATAATAATAATAATAATAATAATAATAATAATAATAATAATAATAATAATAATAATAATAATAATAATTTTCCATAATATGAAACTGAACGTCCTCATAGGTGGAGACTGAGAAATAAACATGAGGATTAAGGCATCAATACCAAGAGAAATACTCGATAAATGTCCAATAATCAATTCATACATTTCCAAATAAGAGTATTGTACACGGTAAACACAACCGTGACCTCCATTCTTGGTGAGAGAGCTGTAACGTAACATAAAGCTCCCCGAATGAAGAAGTCATTCAGCTCTAATGAACGAGGGCGAGAGAACGGAAAAATATAAATAAAGCCAAAACAAAAAAACCATTGCCCAGACGTAATAGCTTGTGTTACGAACCTCATCACGGAAGACAATTAGAACGACCAAGTATAATTAGAGAGACGAGAAATCTCGAAGCAATGACAAACATAGCGCTGGGTTGTTAAAAAAATATTTTCCTTTTTCGTGGAGCAATGCCCTGACAGATAACTACAAATCAAAAGTGGAGAGAGAGAGAGAGAGAGAGAGAGAGAGAGAGAGAGAGATGAGAGAGAGAGAGGGGGGGGGGGGGCGGACACTCCAATTGCGTGAATGCAAATTGCAATATTACCCTGAATTATCCGATGGATGAAAAGTATCAAGCTTGTATTAATGCATACACATATAAAGTTATTTCATGTATATGCATACAAAATTTATTACTATATATGTATACTATACAAAATTCATTATTTTATACGTTTATGCCTACAAAATTCATTATAATGTATACGAATACAAATTACGGAAGCATAAATTGAAACACATTACATAAAATATAGGCATTACGTACTGGGCAATTCAAACCAAGATATACTTATGTGTACAATACTAATCAAAACATAAATACGCACACGAAGAGAGAGAGAGAGAGAGAGAGAGAGAGAGAGAGAGAGAGAGAGAGAGAGAGAGAGAGAGAGAGGCTGACTGAAAAAAAGGAGAGATCCTGATGAAACAAACAGTCATAAATGTACCACAAAACTTACGAGAGAGAGAGAGAGAGAGAGAGAGAGAGAGAGAGAGAGAGAGAGAGAGAGAGAGAGAGAAAAGATAATGGAGGGCTGTAAAACATCAATAACAGCTTGCAAAAACTTTACCACACCGTAATCAGAAGGCAATAAAGAGGGATTTGCTTGAATTGCGGTTTGTCGTTTTCATGAAATAATAACTCAATCGCTAACGGTAGCAGCAGGAGGTATAAGAAAAAAAATATATATATATAAGCTTTCGCTTATGAATATGTAAATAAAAAAAAAAGAATTGTGGTTATGTCAGGACGTAACACGTAACATAAGCACTATAATTCTCTCTCTCTCTCTCTCTCTCTCTCTCTCTCTAATAAGGAAGCAGTTAAAGACCTTGGTGTAATGTTGAATAGGAACATGTTATGCAATGATCAAATAGCAATTCTATAGGCAAAATGTAAAGCAAAAATGGGAATGTTGTTACGGCACTTCAAAACAAGAAAAGCTGAACACATGATTCTGCTTTATAAAACGTATGTTCGTAGCCCACTTGAATATTGCAATATGATATAATAGTACCCACACTACCAAAAGGATATTGAACAAATAGAGAGTGTACAAAGGTCCTTTACAGCTAGAGTAGAAGAAGTCAAGTATCTTGACTACTGGGAAATACTACAATTTTTAAAATTAAATAGTCTAGAAAGGAGAAGAGAACGCTACATGATAATTCAGGCAAGGAAACATAGAAGGAATTGCCGAAAACATCATGTAACTAAAAATATCAGAAAGAGCAAGCAGAGATAGATTAACAGTGCCCAAAACTATACCAGAAAAACTAAGGAAAGCATTCAGGACATTAATCTACTACGCACCAGCATCAATAATGCAGGGTCTATTCAATGCGTTGCCAGCTCATCTGAGGAATATATCAGGAGTGAGCGTAGATATGTTCAAGAATAAGCTCGACAATTATCTAAGCTGCATCCCAAACCATCCAAGATTGGAAGATGCAAAATATACCGGAAGATGCATTAGCAATTCTCCGGTAGACATTAGAGGTGCCTCACACTGAGGGACCTGGGGCAACCCGAACAAGATATAAGGTCTGTAAGGTAAAGGTAAGGTCTTAAGAATTTGAAATAAAAATACACAAACTGAGGTTACATCAAGACGAAACATAAACAAATATACAAAGCAATTCCATACTCTCTCTCTCTCTCTCTCTCTCTCTCTCTCTCTCTCTCTCTGTCTCTCTCTCTTAAGAATTTGAAACAAAAATACATAAACTGAGGTTTATATTGACGAAACATATACAAATGAACAAAGCAATGCAATATTCTCTCTCTCTCTCTCTCTCTCTCTCTCTCTCTCTCTCTCTCTCTCTCAGTCATCTTTAAACTTCTTGCATGCAGTAGAAATGTTGAAAGGATGAGACAATCTAGAATCATATTTGAAGTACCTGTAATATCGAATCTACGAAACCACAGAAATAATAATAATAATAATAATAATAATAATAATAATAATAATAATAATAATAATAATAATAATAATAATAATAATAATAATAATAATAATAATTCGCTATATAAAAATCTAACCACCTCACTATTTTTAATCAATTTTATCTTCAGCCTCAATTTCACCATAAATGCAGACAATGAAAAGCTTAAATGAACAAAAATTCAAGTATTTTTCGGTCGTTCCCTTCAAAAAAAAAAATTATATATATAGTATATAACAACAGACATTTTACAATAAACCACCGAAAACATAATGTAGACAGATGTATGGTCCAATCCATCAGGGTAGATGAACTCCATCAAAAGACGTCTGGTAGAAAAAATGCCTAGATCATTTTTATAGAAGACTGTCCAAGGAAGAGAATTAAAAGAAGAAGAAGAACAAGAAGAACAAGAAAGAAGGAAAGATAGAAGGAAAGAAAGAAGAGTGATCTGACAATTAGCAATAAATCGCGCGCGTAATGAAAGTCGAAATATAATCGCTTGCGAGAGAGTCCAATATGATAATATTATGGAGCATAATCATGCACTATAGATTACCTAAGAGACGTCATTAGGAAAACCACAGATCATCGCCGCGCCCAGTACACAAATCAACAGATGGCGCTACCTGTCGTAAATCAGATTAAAAAGTGTGTGTGGGCATGTACTTATGTAAGGCTGCCTCAGGTCCCCCCCACCCCCACCACTCGCTACGTCTTTTGGTCAAAATTTGCCCAATTTTCTCCTGGCCAGTATCTGTCTCAGAACGACCTAATCCTTGGTCATTTTGCCTTAAAAATTTATTCTTAGCATTTTGCGGGAGTATTAGCTTTAATATATGCCCGTCAAAGAGGTCTTTCATAGTCATGAATTAGCCAAGCAATATGTAAGGCTTCTCTTTTATTAATTTTGAAGTATTTCTGTTTTCAGTTCCATACCGGCGTTTCAAAGCACAGTTATTATTATTATTATTATTATTATTATTATTATTATTATTATTAATATATGTTTTTAACGAGTAAATACCATCTTGTTACTTTTGTGGAGGTTTCCTTTGCACCTTACATTCTGTAGATGCACTTAGTTCTGTCCTACAAAAAATATGTAATGTGTTTTAAACAAATAATCCTTGTACTACTAAACCTATATATTATTATTATTATTATTATTATTATTATTATTATTATTATTGGAGAAACAAATCCACAATTATGTTAATGTGCACAAACTTTAAAACAAGGATTTATTAGTTATTATTATTATTATTATTATTATTATTATTATTATTATTATTATTATTATTATTATTATTATTATTATTCAGGAAAATTGAGAAGACCCAGTATAAGATTAATTCGAACAACAACAACAACAACAACAACAACAACAATAATAATAATAATAAATTATCCTTATCTTTATTACCTAGTCACCCGATTCATTGCTATCAATTCCCCACTGTTTAGCATTACCTGACGAACCCCGAACACTGCTGAGCACTTTATCCTTTACTCAATATAAAGTCTTGCTTTATCTCTTGCTTTATTCCCCCTCTCATCATTTTAATAAATCCTGCTCTCTTCTTTTTTTTTTTTTTTTTGCATTGTCCTCGGGGGTCGAACGCAACTACTACTATATTTCTTGTTTATTTCTCATTTTCCGTTTCCCCTCTCTCTCTCTCGCGCTCTCTAATCACCAGTAGTAAGTTTTTAATGTTATTTCATTTTCCTCCCTAATCCCTCTATTTATTCTTTTCCTTTTGCCCTCACCCCTTTACCTACATCTCCTGACTTTATAGGGGCCCCGACTTTTACGCTCCGTTGCTAATTCCTCTCCTTCACGATAACCTCTCTCTCTCCTTTGTATTTGTTAAACTTCCATTTTTTTTTTTTTGTCATTTTCTACTTTTTCTTGTTCGTATCAAATTCCTGATTGTTTCCTGACTCTCTCTCTCTCTCTCTCTCTCTCTCTCTCTCTCTCTCTCTTCAAGCCTTCCCTTCATATTTGTTAAATTTCTATTTCTATAATTTTTTTAACCTATCAAACTCTTCATTGTTTCCGCCCCTTTCCACATCTCTCTCTCTCTCTCTCTCTCTCTCTCTCTCTCTCTCTCTCTCTCTCAACATTCCCTTTGTACTTTGCTATATTTCCATTATAATCATTTTTTTCTTTTTTTTCTTCCTCGTTTAAAACTCCTGATTGTTATCCTCTCTCTCTCTCTCAACATTCCCTTTGTACTTGCTATATTTCCAGTTTTTCATTTTTTTATTTTTACTTTCTTGGTTTCAAACTCCTGATTGCAATCCTCTCTCTCTCTCTCTCTCTCATCCACCCCTTCCTGTATTCATAAAAAAAAAAGTAGCGGGCATACCTAGCATACCCGAGAGAGCGTCTGTCAAGCATAATGCATACATATGCACACATATACATACACGCGCATACAGAATCATACGAGTATACAAGCCTTCCCCTTCCCCTTCCCCTTCCTTTCTCGTTGCCTTCCTCTCTTCCCCATACTTACTCGTACGTTCCCCATCCCATCTATTTTTCTAATGGCTTCATTAAACAACTATCATTTGCATTTCTTCCCCCTTTCTGGTTACTCCCTTTATAATCTATTAGCCGGGAGGAGGAGGAGGAGGAGGCAATAGATTGTGGGTGGGGAAGGAAGAAAATGAGCTAAGACGAAGTTCGGATGAAAAGGAAGAACAACAAAGAAGAAGAAGAAGAAGAAGAAGAAGAGGAGGAGGAGGAGGAAGAGGAGGAGAAGGACCTAGGTTGTGCGTGGGGATGGAAGAAAGTAAGATAAGAGGAAGTTCGGATAAAAGGAAGAACAACCATGAGGAGAAAGAAGGAAGAGCAGGAGGAGGAGGAACTTCGTTTGAGGGGAAGCGGCCGAAAACTATACAGGAAGAGAATGAGATAAGACACGAAGTAAAGTCGAATGAAAAGGAAGAACAGCTATGAATACAAAGAAGGGAGAGAAGGTAGAAAATCAGGAGGAGTTAGAAATAGGAGGAGGAGAGAACACTCCCCCCTCCCCCAACCCCGCCCGGCACCCATCTCCATCACCCGGTCCAACAGGTCCATGAGGCACCCAACAAGCGGGAAATGAGGTGCAGATAAGGTGCCAACTCGGGCCTGATGGATGGCACACAAATGGCACCCACATGACTCGAGCACTCGTTCACTATTAAAAGATGTGCCGGTAAAAAAAAAAATATGGGCAGGGAGATGATGATGATGATGATGATGATAATGATAATGATAATCCGAAAGAGTAAATAAATTCGGGTTGCTACGCCATTTTGCTATGTGCTCAGGGAAGATGCTAATGTATAAAGTTAATGTGCTTATTGCTTGTGCATGTTTGTTACTGGCATTATTATTATTATTATTATTATTATTATTATTATTATTATTATTATTATTAGTGATAGTAGTAGTAGTAACAGTTACTACTTTGCTTTCATGTAAAACGCATTTTGTACTATCTTATGTACTGATCCAATGAAGACATTAAGTTTGGCAGTAAGCTGATATAAAGCATATAATTATTATTATTATTATTATTATTATTATTATTATTATTAGTGATAGTATTAGTAGTAGTAGTTGCTACTTTGCTTTCATGTAGAACGTACTTTGTATTGTCTTATGCACTGGTCCAATCAAGACAGTTAAGTTGAAATAAAGCATAATAAAATAATAATAATAATAATGAAATAATAAAAATAATAATAATAATAATAATATATATTATTATTATTATTATATTATTTATTATTTATTATTATTATATTATCCATTTAAGTTGATTCTATCAAAACTGCAAATCAAAACTGCATTTTTCTTTAAAAGCCAATGGCAGCACAACGTAATAACAACGGTGTAATACATCTACCTGTATTACATTACATTACAGAGAGAGAGAGAGAGAGAGAGAGAGCCATATCCACTCTCCTAGTAACTAATGACGATCATGTCAGCTACAAGGTTCAGCGTGGTCATGTGAATGCAGTAGCGTGTCAGGGTGACGAATGTCAGATGACCCCTAAGTGACACCGAGGTGTCAGAGGTGACGAATGACACGACAAAGAATGACGGATGATGGAAGAGGAAGAGGGCGCTTCGAACAAGGAGGACGATCCGAGTTCAAGATGTTCGCTTGTAGTAATTATATTTTCGTAACTGCATGATGTATTGTATTTGTATAGAGGTCTTGTGCTGAAATAATTGAACAGGACTTTATACAGACTGGGGCCGTGAAAACGGCTGTTATTATTATTATTATTATTATTATTATTATTATTATTATTATTATTATTATTATTATTATTATTATTATTATATTATTATTATTATTATTATTATTATTATTATTATTAACTGAGAGCAGTAATTCACTCTTCCTTTTCAGCGATCTTTATTTGAATTCCGTATATGCTTATGGGCTTTAGCTGAAAACTAATGGTAATGAAATATTATTATTATTATTATTATTATTATTATTATTATTATTATTATTATTATTATTATTATTATCAACAGCCAAAGCAGGAGTATAACTTAAAAGTTTAACCTTGTGTATTGAAACGTGCTCACCTTATCGATATCTGCTAATGATCCGGAGCTGAAATACAGCATATTATTATTATTATTATTATTATTATTATTATTATTATTATTATTATTATTATTATCATTATTATTATTATTATTAATATTTTGGAAGAAGACCCTCTTTTAAACAAGTTGAATAAATTGGCAGAATTCATCAAATTAATCTTATATATCATCTTTTCTATTTTTTTCTTATTACTCGCTTTTCTGGCTCAGCGATACTTCTTAATAATTGGCCAATATTCATATTGGGAGAAATGATGATGATGATGATGATTATTATTATTAATTACAACAAAAAGCGACTGCCCTCCTGTTCTCACGAGGGCTGCCATTCGTCAATAAGGGTTACGATACCAAGGGCGAGGAAAGACTTCAAAGACCTTCGGCTCAGGCAATTACCCAGGACAAATTGACAAAGCAGCGCTTGACACAGTTATAAATAACAATAACGGGACTTGACAGTGTTTTCGCATACTACGTTATGTATGTGTTTATTTTTTTTCAGTTGCCGGATAAATAGATGAGCCATTCGGGTCTGAAGATTTTATTTTATATATGCGTCTGTAGTTTAGATTTTATGTATGCATGCATATTATATATATAGATTATATATATATATATATTTATATATATATATATCTATATATATATATATATATATATATATATAAAATAGAGAGAGAGAGAGAGAGAGAGAGAGAGAGAGAGAGAGAGAGAGAGAGAGGAGAGAGAGAGAGAGAGAGAAATATATATATAGTATATATATATATATATATATATATATATATATATATATATATGTATGTGTGTGTGTGTGTGTGTGTGTGTGTGTGAGTGTTTGTGTATGTGTGTGTGTGTCAAGCCGCTCTTAAGTGTTTATGAAAGGGATTGAATACGAATACGAGGATGAAAAACAAATTACGTACATAACACATAAATAAATAAATTCATAATTTAAATATATAAATATACAAATGAATAGTTCAGTATTTCCTGATTACAAACTGATCTATCAGCAAAAGGCTAAGCAGCGAATTAATTTACGAGAGGTCAAGAGAAATATAGATATCATCCTAACAGAAATAATATACATTAGTTGGTAATACAAAACCAATCTTAAACTAACTAGATGATAATAATAATATGTAAAATCAACGCAACTGAGGCAGCAATTACTTTTAATAAAACATGTTTAAAAGAGGGTTTACTTCCAGCATACAATAATGATAATAATAATAATAATATTAAAAGAAGTAGCCATCAATAATAATAATAATAATAATTAATAATAATAATAATAATGATATAAATAATAATAATATTAAAAAGAAGTAGCCAATAATAATAATAATAATAATAATAATATAATAATATAATAATAATAATGATATAAATAATATTAAAAGAAAGTAGTCAATAATAATAATAATAATAATAATAATAATAATAATAATAATAAAATAATAATAATAATGGGATGATAATCATGATGATAGCACTACAAACGATAAAGTTACAGGTATAAATAATTGTACCGTACTCTAGACCATTTAACACAGGTACGATTGCCTTTTAAAAAAAATAAAAGGAAAAGGAAGATGGTCATCTAAGAAATGAGACAAGAAAAATAAAAAAAAGAGTAAATGCCACCCGCTTTGAGCTCCGATGGACACCCCCTCCCCCGCCCAAAAAAAGACCCTCAAATAATAAGAAAAAAGACCACACGTACTTTACCTCTGTGAGCAATGCTATTAAGAGAGCAATTACCATCCACACATAGAGCAACGAAGACGATACAATTACGAGCAGTACATTTATGCCCGGCGCGCTGCTCATGCATATATTAGGGCAAAATATGCTTATAAATTACACTCTCTTTCCGGTTGCGCAGCCATCTTTTTTTCTTCTTTTTTTCCTGCGCCCTCCCTTGCTAAATTGTCTTTACCAGCCCCTTCCTATTCCTCCTCTCCCCTCCCCACTCTAACCCACCCCCCACAACAGCCGGCCCGTCCAAATGCCCTTTCTCTCGTCTGACGGAGGTATTGACTACTACAGTCCACAAACCAATGAGAGAGAGAGAGAGAAGATGAGAGAGGAGAGAGAGAGAAGAGAGATATATATATATATATATATATATATATATATATATATAATATATATATATATATATATAGAGAGAGAGAGAGAGAGAGAGACTGAGAGAGGAGGGAGATGAGAGAGGGTAAGAGAGAGAGAACGGAGGAACATTCCCCCAACAGAGAGAGAGAGAGAGAGAGAGAGAGACCGCATTCTCCCAAAAATAGGAAAAACGCTATAACGCTCGGAAATGTTGAAGAAATTGCAGTGCAATGACCATTCCTAGCACCCCCCCCCCCCCAATCCCATTTCCTTTATAGGGTAGTTTTCATTTTCCTTTTAAGACGCTTGTAATGAAAGAGGAGGCCAGGCGCTTTACAGCCACTCTTCATAACTACTCCATTTAATAAATTTTCTCTCGAAAGTTTATGTGGGTTCGAACCCCTACCGTGGGAAAACGTTGCGCGCACGCTTCGGTACAATTTTTTTTTTTTTTTTTTTTTTGTGTGGCCTAAGCACAGAGCTGGGTAGTACCTGGTAGATGGTCAATTGTTTTAGGTCGCATTCAGACTGACATAGAGTTATCCTGACTTATACCGAGAATATTAAATGTGACAAAGAAGAAAACTAACACCATCTGAAGCCAACCCCTCTAAAAAGATTAGCGAGAATATATATATATATATTATTATATATAAATTATATATATATATATATA
>NC_087217.1:48740893-48753393 GCF_015104395.2 Macrobrachium nipponense | reverse complement strand
AAGTATTTACATTTAGAAGACTGCTGGGCCTTGGCCCAGGCTAACATCCAAAATATCTCTTGAAAATGGGCCACAGATAGGGCCTGAAAGTACTCGAGTGTGTAGTAAAACTAAATGTAAAATACTTAGAAGTAAACAAGTTACAAAGTGATTTTGTGGGTTTCTTTTTCAATCTTCAGAAGAAAACTGAAAGTAGGTTTTGGTTTGATTATCATTATTATTATTACATACTACTACTATTATTATTATTATTATTATTATTATTATTATTATTATATTTGAGTACCGGTAATACCAGACCTTGACGCAATAACGCCATGAATAGAGGCCAATACTTTAACGGTCACGCAGATTATCAAAGACGAATTATCAGAAAAATAAGAGAAAATTCTCTATAAGATGAATTCGGTTAACTCTGCATCTTTTTATCTTATGACATGTATCCGAGAAGTCTGCTTTCTGCTTATATTATTATTATTATTATTATTATTATTATTATTATTATTATTATTATTTTTTATTATTATTATCAAAATAACGCAAAAAAATTTTAAAAAATTTCAATTTGTATCGAAACACCAACGTGAACGTCAGCGGACAGAAAGTGCCAGCGATCAGTTGGGCCTGTTGTCTGTTCGTTTTCCAATTCTCACGGTGCATATTTTTCCCCTCACACAGGCGATCGTTGGCGTCACATGGCGAGGGGAGACCTCTCTCTCTCTCTCTCTCTCTCTCTCTCTCTCTCTCTCTCTCTCTCTCTCTTATCAGTTCAATTTCCCTCGGTATGCGCCCCTCGTTGCTCACCCTGTCAGCGACATCTCATCCGCCACTCACCGCAAATTTATACACAGCCATTAAAGTTTAGTGGGTCTTTTTAAGCTTTTCCAACCCTCCCCGCCCCGGACCCGGACCCCCACCCCCCCGAAAAAAAAAAAAAAAAAAACAAAACTGCAACGTTCAGTTCAAGCTGCGAGATGCGTCTAATGGCTTGTTTCCCTCCATTCGAAGCTGACTGATACACATTTTACTGATGATAATAGCGTGAGACTTGCATTTCTTTTTTAACTTTCATTTTTTTACTGCTATATTTTTCATTTGCATATGACGCTATACTTTTTTTTGGCAGTAACTCTTTGCTTCAACGTTAGACTAGTTTTGTTAGCAATACTTTCTCTATTTTGGCCCTTTTCATTTACTTTTATTTTTTTTACCAGTGATATTTTTTATTGCATATAACGTTAGACTTTCTTACCAGTAATTTTATTTGATATAAGATTTTTTTGTCAGTAATTCTTCTTTGCCCTTAGACTTTTTTGTCAATTACACTTTCTCCATTTTGACACTTTTCATTTACTTCTTTCTTTTTACCAGTGATTATTTTTTATTGCATATGATGTTGGGTCTTTCTTACCAGTAATTTTTCTTTGATATTATTATACTTTTTTGTCAGTAACTCTTTGTCGTTAGACTATTTTCGTCAATTACACTTTCCTTATTTCAACACTTTCCTTTTAAATGAAATTGTTCTGGCTTTATATCTGTTCACTTCGTGAGTGATAATACTTTACTCAAACTATATTACTGAAACTATTATGCCATGTGCTGACGTGTTTATGTCAATAACAATTTTTATAAAATATGTCTTTTTTTCTCACAGAGATCTAAACTAGTCCAGCTTACATTCTACATTTCAAACATAAAATTTTTTTGGTTAATACGTATATATTTATTATTTCATATTAATAAAGTCGAAAGCCTTCAGATTACATAGAAATGCAATGCTCAGGTTAACAAATTTTACGATCTATTTTTCTTTTTTATTGCTCACACTAGGTCATGAGAGCATTTGTAGTACATGTATAAATATATACTTCCACACACACACACACACACACATGTATATTTATTATTTTGGAAACAGGTGTTCTTTTCTTTTTTCCTTTTAAATTCAGGATCAAGAATGACCTCCACAAGCAGAAGTAAAAGAATTTCATTCGGTCTCGTTTTGGTACAAAAGCTTTATTAGCAGCACGTTCTGCCCGTTGGTTCACTTATTGCATCATTCCCACCCACTGATATATATATATATATATATATATATATATATATATATATATATATATATATATATATATATCATTGCAGCACGTCTGCCCGTGGCTCACTTATTGCATCATTCACCACTGTATATTTATATATATATATATATATATAGATATATATATATATATACATATATATATATATATATATATATATATATATGTATATATATATATACAGTGGTGAATGATGCAATAAGTGAGCCACGGGCAGACGTGCTGCTATAAAGCTCTGTACCAAAACGAGACCGAATGAAATTCTTATACCTCTGTTTGTGGAGGTCATTCTTGATCCTGAATTTAAAAGGAAAAAAGAGAAGAACACCTGTTTCCAAAATAAATAAATAAATAAATATATATATAAAATATAATAAAAAACATTGCGAATCAAATACATACGTACAGACGACTCCCATTTTTTTTTACGACCACCTTCGCACAAACTCGAGGGCCGTTCATCTTCCTAATATATGGGAGGGGTTACCTCATATTTCACAAACGACCCTTGCTTTGAATTCTAAGCAGCCACTTAGCTGTCACGAGTAATCCATCTTCCAGCGACCATCCGCAGATGATGGATAGTAAGATGGTTTTATTTTGCCATGAATGTTACGTAGGATCGGTTTTGGTTCTTCCCAAAAAAATTTACTTGAAATCGTTCTTGTTTTTCCCCAAAAATGTTACGTAGAATCGTTTTTAGTTTTTCCCAAAAATGTTACGTGGAATAGTTTTTTTCTCTATTTTTCTTTTTTTTTTACCAAAAATGTTACGCTGAATCCTTTTATTTGTTCAAAAAAAAAAAAAACGCAGAATCGTTTTGCCTTTTTCCGAAAAAAGTTACGCTGAATCATTTTTTTTATCACCAAAAAAGTAACGTTGGATAGTTTTTTTTTTTTTTAGTGAAGTGGGATAGTTTATTTTTCACGAAAAAAGGTACTTAGAGTTTTTTTTATCACCAAAATGTTACGTGGAATTTTTTTTTACCAAAAAAGTTCCGTGGAATCGCTTTTGTTTTTACCCCCCCAAAAGTGAAGTGATATCGTTTTTGGTCTTTTCCCCAAAAACGTTACGATGTATCGTACTGGATAGCCGAAAGGTGGATAGTACTGTACAGAGAGACATGACTGGATAGAGAGATAATACTGGGTAGGTAGATAGTACAGGACAGAGAAATGAGTACTAGACAACTGCATAGCATCGGACGGAGATTCATCATACACACTGGCATTATTTCGCCCAATGTCCATCGCGATTATTTTCAGCGAAAGCTAATTAAAATTAGTTTATGATAATTGGCAGAGCAGCATTCTGCGTGATGGGAAAAAAATAAAATAAAAAATCTGCTCTGACGTCAGAAATCGCTACAAAATCTACAGGGGGCCATGACAGCAACTTTCTGTAATCATATCGGTTCAAATATAATGATTTTGTATAAAGTTCAATAAATGAAAATAACAGGATCATTAGAAAATGAATTGGTAGATGTATATTATTTAATTAAAAATGATAGTCTGTCAAAGAACAAATCATTAACAAGTATACAGTGTGAATAATAATATGTATGTATGCATATATGTATGTATGTATATATGTATTTGTAATAACCACAATTCCCTTTTAACGTCTTGATTTCTTCACATTTTATTGGACACACATGTCACGACAAAGCCTAACATCCAAATGGAGAACCAAATGGAGAAATTCTGACGCCAGAATATATATATATATATATATATATATATATATATATATGTATGTGTGTGTGTGTGTGTGTGTGTGTGTGTGTATATATATATATATATATATATATATATATATATATATATATATGGGTACATATATGTATATCTATACTTATGTATGTATATACATACACACATTATACGTATATACATATATATGTATAAATATATAAGTGTATATAAATATACATAGATATGCATATACATATATAAGTGTGTACATATTATTAAAAATTACTTGTTAATTACATCCTCGTTGTTATTGCTTGTAATTATTAAAACAAACACTCACAGATAAAAACCAAAACCAAGAGAGCTTTCCAAGTGACCTTGACCTGACTGACCTCTCTTCCTTCACCTGTCTTCGCATAGTCAGTCAGAATTGGTGCTTTCCCTCATTTTAATCCGATTTGGGGGGATTTACCAGCAGGATGATGACTTAGAAGGAGCGTTATTCTTTTTACGACGAGCAGTGCAAAGGATAATATTATTATTATTATTATTATTATTATTATTATTATTATTATTATTATTATTATTATTATTATTATTATTATTATAAGTCGTTACATCTTCGATGTCCGGTTTTGATCTGCCAAGCGATTGAACGACTTTCCTTGTTCCTTCCCGGAATAATAATAATAATAATAATAATTAAATAAATAATGAATAATAATAAAATTAATAAAATAATAATAATAATAATAATAATAAATGTGCCTTAGTCAACACACAAAAGGGCAAAGTAACAAGGACTGAAGGGATAAAGCTACCATGGGAGCAACATCAAACACATAGATGAGACGGGATACAAATACCTGAATAATGGAAGGAGGGGATATAAAACACCAAGAGAAGAAGGACACGATCAGGAAAGAATATATACAGAGACTCAAGGCGATACTCAAGTCAAAACTCAACCCAGGAAATATGATAAAAGCCATAAACACATGGGCAGTGCCAGTATTCAGATAACAGCGCTAGGGAATAATAGTTGGAATGGACGGAGGCAGAACTTCGCAGCAAAGACCAGGAAACTAGGAAACATATGACAATACACAAAGCACTACACCCAAGAGCAAATACGGACAGACTATACATAACACGGAAGGAAGGAAGGAGAGGACTACTAAGTATAGAGGACTGCGTCAACATCGAGAACAGAGCACTGGGACAATATCTGAAAACCAGTGAAGACGAGTGGCTCAAGAGTGCATGGGAAGAAGGACTGATAAAAGTAGACGAAGACCCAGAAATATACAGAGACAGGAGAATGACAAACAGAACAGAGGACTGGCACAACAAACCAATGCACGGACAATACATGAGACAGACTAAAGAACTAGCCAGCGATGACACATGGCAATGGCTACAGAAGGAATGATAACAGCGGCACAAGATCGGGGCCCTAAGAAATAAGAAGGATTTGGGATATGCCAGTGGAAATTGTACCCAAAATCTTAGGAACACTAGGCATGATCCGAAGATCCGTGAAAAGGAATCTAGAAAAACTAGAGGCTGAAGTTGCTCCAGGACTAATGCAGAAGAGTGTGATCCTAGAAACGGCGCACATAGTAAGAAAAGTGTTGGACTCCTAAGGAGGCAGGATGCAACCTGGAACCCCACACTATAAATACCACCCAGTCGAATTGGAGGACTGTGATAAGAGAAAAAAAAAAGGGAAAAGAAACACTTAATCACCCTAGAGAGAGAGAGAGAGAGAGAGAGAGAGAGAGAGAGAGAGAGAGAGAGACTCATGGCTAATGTTGAACCCCTTAGCCACTCCAGAGAGAGAGAGAGAGAGAGAGACGAGAGACGAGAGAGAGAGGACGATGATGAGAGAGAGAGAGAGAGGGGGGGGGGGGGTGAAAAGACAGCACTTTATAATAGTTCGTCAATAACGGCTCCACCTATAAGACTAATCTAATGGCCACCTTGATAACAATGTACACACATTAAGGACGCTGTACTTTTGATCACAAGTAAATGATTACTCGCCGTGTTATTTCCTTAATCTGTTTTCATAGTTTTCATAATAACAGCAGTAAAAATAAACGGCAAATGTAATGGATTTAATCGCACGAAGGTAACCGATAATCAATTTTAACTTCACTTTTTAAAAGGAAAAAAAAAAAAACTTTTTTTCAGTAAGGGGGAAAAATGCCAAATCATTATTGCAACCAAGAGACCATATATTACTATAAAACTTGGAATGTGCACGAGCGTATAATATGTATGTGTGTGTGTTTGCGTTGGTGTCTGTAGAGAGAGAGAGAGAGAGAGAGAGAGAGAGAGAGAGAGAGTCGAATAAATGAGAAGAGAGAGGAGAGAGGGGAGAGAAAGAGAGGGAAATAGTAAAGATAAACAGTCTGAGAAATTAGAGAGAGAGAGAGAGAGAGAGAGAGAGAGAGAGAGAGAGAGAGAGACGTATAAACCTAGGAACAGAAAATAGAAAGTGAGAGAAAGAGCGAGAAATAGTAAGAAAGAGAGACAGTCGGAGAAATTAGGGAGAGCGAGAAAGTGTGTGTTTCAATGCCCTTGTCATAAAAAATAAAAAAAACGAAAAAAAATCACTACCAGTTACCCAATATTCCATCCAATATTCCATTCCGCAACGCCCATGCAATCTCTTTATCAAAATACCGCTTACCCTGCTACGTGAAATAAGCGAGTTTGCAGTGCTCGTAAGTAGCAGGTTCTACGACGTATTTCAAACGGGTCCTTGAATAGAAGGCACCTTTAACTGTTCCCATATACATATAAAAAAAAGAAGAAAAATCACCGCTATATAAAAGCACACAGCACGCGAGTTCACCTTATAATCACAGTGCCATAACGGTGCATAATTCACACTAGATCGCCCAGGGAAGAAAGTACTACAAAGTGGCGGATAGAAAAAGCTAAAATATTACATTATAAAATATTAATTTTAAATATTTCATAATTTTTTCCTTTCTGTCTGTCAATTGGGCACCTCAATGAGTTCGTTAGTTATTTGTAAGGGAAAAATTAATATAATTATAGCATTTTTAAGAGAAAATTAATAAAATTACCGAATTAGGAAAAAATTAATCAAATGACAGAATTTTTAGGCGAAAATTAATAAAATTACAGAATTTTTAACCGAAAATTAATAAAATTATAGATTTTTTAAGCGAAAATTAATGGAATTAAAGATTTTTTAATTGAAAATGAACGGAATTGAAGAATTTTAAGAGAACGCGAATAAAATTTAAGAATTTTTATGCGAATATTTATAAAATGTAAGAATTTTAAAGAGAAAATTAAAATACTAAAATTTGTTAAGCGAAATTTAATCAAATTACATAATTTTTCAGGGAATATTAATAAAATGAAAGACTTTTTCAGTTAAAATTAATAAAATTATGGAATTTATATGCGAAAAATAATAAAATTATGGAATTTATATGCGAAAAATAATAAAATTACAGAATTTTTAAACGAAAATTAAATAAAAATAAAGAAAGAGTCGATAGCAGAGAATTTCGCGGCGTTTAAAAAAAATGACTTAAATGCTTGACCTTCCCGGTCGATAAATACCAAGTAATGATAAGAGAGGAACCACCAATCAACACTACTAAATACCTTCCTACACGCAAACGAATATGAACGTTTATTTGATTTTCTATTTAATCAAATAAATAACTTATAACCCCTCATAACTGTTTTTGGAAGTATGTTATAACATCAAAAACTAATATTCCTCAAAGTGCTTCAATACATTAAATACTAAATAACGACTGGCGGTAAATGTAGTTGCATTTTGCGTCGCAAATCATTTGGAGTTGACACGAAGCTGAATCAGGTCTCCTGGAAGCCGAGTTCAGTCAATGGGGGCTTTATAAGGCCAGTTCTTGAGCAAAACTGACCGCGTATCCAGTTACGTTGCATAAGTAAATTCGATTCCACACGCAAATGCTACGGCGTCTTTGTACTACTTCAGTCTCCAGTAGTAGACTGTGGAAAAGCAAATGTATTGGCAACGATGTAAAACCTTATTGGTCTTTCTTGCCTTACTTATAATGACGTCTTACTTATTCATAGCAAAGTGTCATTGTAGATAAGACGCACGCATGGAAACATTGGTATGTATGTATGCATAAACTTATACCCTCTTGCGGTGTTGGGGTAGGTAAAAGCTTCACTGTCGTCCTGGATTTGTATGGTTTCAAGGGTTCGCGCCCGGGAGCCGACGATTCTCTTATCGCCTAAAAAATTCCCCTTTGGTTAACCGTGTATGAAAATATATTAATTCCGAGGTAGAGCGAATTAGATATCAAAGGACATTTGTAGCTCGATGTATGTATATGAATCACGGTAATGTGATATGACTCATGTGTGTGTATATATATATATGTGTGTACTTATGTATGTATATATATATATATATATATATATATATATATATATATATATATATTAAGCGTGATTTGTGTATGTGTGTGTGTGTGTGTATGAACACACGCGTTAATAAGCTAGACGGTAAAATCACTACATAAAATATTAAAAACCCACGGAGATAATACTCACAAAACCCTTCAAAAAAAGGAGCGCTTCATGCAAAGAGAGGAGAGAGAGAGAGAGAGAGAGAGAGAGAGAGAGAGAGAGAGAGAGAGAGACCAAAACACCAAGAGGATAAATTAAGGCGAAACGTTTCAAAATACGAAAGATACCAGCAAGCATTAGCCCAATGAACCGAATTTGAAGGGAATCGATATCTTTTGCCGTCCGATAATAATCACATAACGCCCGTGATTGTCTGTGAATTATAAATCTTGTGTGTGTGGGGTGGGGGGTTTCGCTTCCTAATCTTCCACTACGGCTCTCTCTCTCTCTCTCTCTCTCTCTCTCTCTCTCTCCTCTCTCCTCAGAAACCCAACATGCAATCCAACCGGCAAATAACTTGTGATTTCATTTCAGTTTTGATAGACGATGAGGAAGAGAAAGTTGTACACAGCTTCCAAGATGAGAGAGAGAGAGAGAGAGAGAGAGAGAGAAGAGACGAGAGAGAGAGAGAGAGAGAAGAGAAGCAAAATCTCGTAGCTATATTTTCAGCAACAATTTCAAAGCTATATTTTCAGAACAATTTCAAGGAATCCATGACTATTTCTGAACAAGAATCAGGAGATTCTTTGTGACAGGTCCTATTCTAAAGACTCAGGAGATTCTTAGCGACAGGTCTGATTCTAAACAGAATTTCGTGATAACTTGGAAAAGTATAGCCAGACGAGTCCAATAACCCCAACAGGGCAGGAAGTCCAAAACGCAAAACACAAGAAAATATTATAAAACTGGAAAATCTTAAAAGCGGAGAAAATAAGAATATAACATTTTGATATTTTGATCAGACTAAAAATTATATATATATATATATATATATATATATATATATATATATATATATATATATATATATATATATATGTGTGTGTGTGTGTGTGTGTATTAACAAACTCGCAAGGCTGCCGTCAGTTGTAAGTGAAGGACCTTTTTATCTAACTGAAAAGCATTTTTAACTTTGTCAGTCTTATGTCACCCGACAGACTACTTCATATAATAATAAAAAGATTCGTGTCATTAGTGTGAGAATATTCTTCAGAGTGCAGACAAAATCCGCTGAATAAAATAAGAACATTAAAAGAATTGTCAAATCTAAGAATTCTTCATCTTTCCAAACAAAGATATCTCGTCATATAAGGAAAAAAATTGATACACAGGGTCTTATTAGGAAAATGAGACCTTATTTTTTTCAATTTGCCGGCCATGATTGAAATTAAAGAATCATTATTTATTATTATAACTATTCTTTCATCATTTTAAGTAGCTTTTCATATTCTTAGCGTTATTGTGATCGTATTTATTTCATGTAGCCGTTGTTTTTAACATTGTATTGTTTCGGTATCGATGTTTTTCAAATGCATCTACGTCCTGTATTTATAAATGCCATTCAGATGAAGGAAAATAATTTTTTATAAAAAAAATATAAAATTAAAAAATTAAAAAATAACATTTTTGCCAATCGAAATTCATCGAATAAACAGACCACCAAGATTAACACCACAACACTTTGTAACCACGGCATAACACCGACATTACGTCGACCAGGTGCCCGAATCGTAATTCCCTCGACGACATAAATCACTCTCTGCCTCACTCTATATAAGGGACCTCCGTCTCCCCCAGAAAAATAGATTTCCTGAAATTATCCCCATGTTGGCCGTACCAAGAGACGCCACTCCTCCCCCTCCCCCTCCCCCTCCTCATCCAATTTTGCTTTACAGCCTCCATCCACTCCTCTCATCCTCGCTCCATTTCTTCTCTCTCTCTCTCTCCCTCTCTCTCTCTCTCTCTCTCTCTCTCCTTTTCTCCCGTTCTCTCTCCCTTCTTCAGCAATTTTTGCTTTCCCCTTCTTCCTTCATTCGCTCCTGCTTTCTTGCTTTCTCTTTTCTCCTTCATTCGTTCATCGTTTCTTGCTTTCTACTTTTTTTTCCTTCATTCGTCCATCCTTTTTTGTTTTCTCCATTTTTCCTTCATTCGTTCATCCTTTCTCGCCTTCTCTTTTCTCCTTCATTCGTTCATCCTTTCTTGCTTTTCCCTTTCTCCTTCATTCGTTCATCCTTTTTTGCTTTCTCCTTTCTTTCCTTAATTCGTTCATCCTCTCTTGCTTTCTCCTTTATTTCTTTCATTCGTTCATTCTTTCTTACTTTCTCCTTCATTCACCAACTTGACGTTTTACTTTTTTTATATACTTTAATCTTCCAAATTCTCTCAAGCATCTTTTATAGTATCAATTTCTGCTAGATGTCTCCTTTCTCCTCTGGATGATTGTTCGGGGCCATCTTGTAAACCCAGTGCTCTCTCTCTCTCTCTCTCTCTCTCTCTTCTCTCTCTCTCTCTCTCACTTCTCCTCCCTGTCCACTTCTACGATGCCTATCCTTCCCGAAGGCTCGATATTTCTTTCCTTTGGCCCTTCCACCCTGCATCATCATTTCCTTATCTTTCTCCTCTCTCCTCTTCAACTGCCTTCCCTCCCTTTCTCGGTCCCCCTGCGCTCGAGAGAGAGAGAGAGAGAGAGAGAGAGAGAGAGAGAGAGAGAGAAAACGGGGACATTTTCTCAAAGTAAATTTTCCCCCTCGGCGTCGTGAAGAGACGAGGGGAGAACTCGGTTGAATTTTAAAAATCACGTCCAGACGGTTCTCCCACAGTCTTGTTTATTTTAGATTTTACGGCGTTAATTTATGAGAGAGAGAGAGAGAGAGAGAGAGATTTACAAAGTTTAGGTATCTCAAAGACTTATTAGTCTATCCGAGGAGACATCGTGTGCTCACTTGTCTCTAAGAGTAGGTTTTTACTGTTCATTCACAGTGTCCTAATGGTTTTGCCTAGCTTTCTTTTGAACGCTGTGACAAGGATTCTCGTAGAGAGAGAGAGAGAGAGAGAGAGAGAGAGAGAGAGATTTTAACTCTCATAGAGCTATCTGTTTTTACTGAATATGGTAATCACATTGCAATTCCTTAGATCTAAGATCCCATTTAAAAACATTAAAATTCCTCATATCTCATTTCAAACATAATACAATTCCTCCAAAATACAGTAATTGGATCTGCTAAAAATATTGAACACTGGCTAAATTCTTTCAAATCTGTTACTAATACGTTTATGTATACATTGTTGGCTGACTAAATAAATGTATAAAAATTTGGGTTACATGGCCCGGCGCTGGAGCCGGGACATTTCTGGTTGAAAACCGGACCATCACAAAAAAAAATACTATTTTTAATTGTAAGTGTTTTCATGCCTTCTCTCAATTCGTGGATTAGATCATGTGATTTATCCACAATATATCTATGGATCAGGAGAGTATGCAATGATGAGATAATATTACTTTAATATATAAAGATAATTCGAGTTATGGTGTCTATACTTAAGCAAGTACTTCCAGTTATTGCCTCAAAAATGGGACAGGAATATCTCCTTTACTCTGGAGCCACAAATGGCGCCTTCCTCAATGCTAATTTTTCCTATTTTATTTGTTTTTTAATTCTCTAAACACCATTACGATTAATCGTCATCAAAAATGCAACGCCGGGTAAGCGGATGATTCAGTCGCTAATCAGATCATCATTTCGTTATAAAAGAAAAAAAATCAACGTAATGACAGTGTATAGGTTCATATACTTCCTGGAGATGAACCTTATCATAATGAAGAACTTGATGGCAGATAAGTACATAGAGCAATCAAATGAATCTGAAAATTTTAATTACATTCTTATTATATTCTATTTGATCTCCGTTTCTTTTCAAGTTACTATATAATCAGTTAATTATTTTATTGAAAAAAATATGCAATTGTTAGTACAAATTTGTCCACAAAGAGATATAATACAAAATAAACAAAGTGGACAGTAATCTCTTCTGCTCTTGCAAGTACATGGCCTACAGAGAAAAACACGTCAAGAAAATACAACATCAAGCGCAAATAACACAAGCCTATAAGACTGAAAAAACGGGAGAAAAAACGAGAGGGGGTTGGGTGGGTGCTTGTTCGAATTTCTCACTTATACCAACAGACTTCTAACTCACGTCACTAAGCCTTTACAATTTTCGGTTTTGAATCCAGTCCGGCGGAGAACTG
>NC_087217.1:48733393-48735893 GCF_015104395.2 Macrobrachium nipponense | reverse complement strand
ATATATATATATATATATATATATAAATAATGTATCTTATACAACTAAAAACTAAAATTGCAATCCACCGAGTCGAAAGATAAAATAAATACACAAGCGTTCCTAACTATAACTTTACGATGATAAATCACCGTGGATGGAACCAGACAGGTAATGCCATCATCATTCCACGCAAAAGAGCGAGCAACCTGTCAATAACCCCTGTACCTGTCACGTCTGTGTCGATTCGTCTGTCATAATCGACAGACGGCGTTTACCCGTATAATTCCAAAGCCATGCAGAACCGTATCTCATGAATACACGCCGGAATCTCTCTCTCTCTCTCTCTCTCTCTCTCTCTCTCTCTCTCTCCGGTGCCAACGTCAAACCAAACGATTCTTCAAAGGGAAGTGAGGGCGGTGGGGAGGGAAGGGGGGAGGTGGATCTCGGACGCCAATACGGGATTATGAAAGATTGAACTAACATCTAATCAGCTGTCAATACGGATTTTTAGTTGTTGTCTCGCTATCTATCGACTCCTATCCCCTTCCCTGTGACTGTGACATACCAATCCTTCTAGCCTGCTTTTCCCAAACCCCCCTCTCCTGTACATGTACTAATCCCAATGTCCGCCTACCCAACCCCTCCCCTGCAACAAACCAACCCCCTGTCCTCCACCTCCGATCCCTCACCTACCACACAAACACAAACACCGAACCGGCCACTAAACCTAACCTCCCCCCCCCCCCACCGACTCCCTCCCCCTCCCCTGTCGTTCACATGCACGACACAAACGCCCATTGCATGACCATTAGCACCTTAATGAAGATATGCTGCAAAAAAAAAAAAAAAAAAAAAAAAAGAAAAAAAAAAAAAAAAAAAAAAAAAAAGAGAAAAGTAAAAGGTAAGGCTATGTTTTACGAGGCAGGAGGAAGGACCCACCTGATTTTTTGGTAATTACAACGTCAAAATACACCTTTACTTACCTCACGTTGCATGACGCGGACACGACCTGGAAGAGAGAAGGTTCCTGGATAAAAACATAAGGCACTGGAGTCCAGGAAAACCGAGCATTTTTATTCTTACTATTTAAATATTCCATAATTTAAATACAGCCATATAATGAACGTTTCCCCAATTTGGAAAAACGAGCATTTTGAATTTTTTAAATTTAATATTGCATAACAAATTCAAATACAACCATATAATGAATGTTTACCCACTTTGGAAACCAAGCATTTTTAAATTTTTTCATCTAATATTCCATAATTTAAATACAACCATATGATGAACGTTTCCCCAATTTAGAAAATCGAGCCTTTAAAAATTTTTTTATTCAATATTCCATTATTTAAGTACGACCATAAATGAACGTTTCCCCAATTTAGAAAACCGAGCATTTAAATGTTTTTTATTTAATATTCCATAAATACAACCATTATAATATAAATCATATTTTTTTCAAGGGTTCAACGTTTCGCCTAATTTGATAAGCAAGCATTTTTATATTTCTTTATTTAATATTCCAAAATCTCAACATATCCATATAATGCAAATTATATATATATATATATATATATATATATATATATATATATATATATATATATATATATAATTTTTTCAGGGATGAGTGTTTCGCCTATTTTAATACCGGAGCATTTTTTCATATTTTTTTTTTACTTAATATTCCAAAATTTTAACATATCCATATACTCATATATTGTATATTATTTTGTTTTTTTCTGGGATAAATGATTCATTTATTTAGAAAACTGAGGATTTTTCATTTTTGCTATTAAGATTAAAAATCAATTTGAAAATATCCAATATTATGCAAATTATATATATATATATCTTATATATATATATATATGTATATATATATTTTTTTTATCTAATATTCCATAATTTTAAATACAACCAATATAATGAACGTTTACCCCAATTAGAAAATCGAGCCTTTAAAAAATTTTTATTCAATATTCCCATAATTAAATACACCATAAATTAACGTTTCCCCAATTAGAAAACGACCATTTAAAGCTTTTTTTTATTTAATATTCAATAAATGCAACCATTATAATATAAATCATATTTTTTTTCAAGGGTTCAAGGTTTCGCCTAATTTGATAATCAATCATTTTTATATTTTTTTATTTAATATTCCAAAATCTCAACATATCCATATAATGCAAATTATATATATATATATATATATATATATATATATATATATATATATATATATATATATAATATATATATATATATATATATATATATATATATATATATATATATATATATATATATATATTTATACATATATATATATATATATACATACATATATATATATATATATATATATATATATATTATTTTTTCAGGGATGAATGTTTCGCCTACTTTAAAATCCGAGCATTTTCATATTTTTTTTTTTACTTAATATTCCAAAATTTGAACATATCCATATATATTCATATATTGTATATTATTTGATTTTTTATGGGATGAA
>NC_087217.1:48680893-48723393 GCF_015104395.2 Macrobrachium nipponense | reverse complement strand
GGAGCTCCTCGTGGAGGAGTACTGTGGCTGGCAGCCGCGTCGTGGACTTTGTTTAATATTATTATTATTGATATATTATCATTATTATTATTATTATTATTATTATTATTAGAAGAAGAAGAAGAAGAAGAAGACGAGCCTTATTCATTTGAAACAAGACCACAAGGGGCGGGCCACTGACTTGAAATTCAAGCTTCCAACCAATTATTATTATTATTATTATTATTATTATTATTATTTTATTATTATTATTATTATTAATAATAATTTTTTAGGGGGTTATGACAGTCCTCCAGTTCGACGGGTGGTATTTATTTATAGTGTGGGGTTCCGGGTTACATCATGCCTTATTATTATTATTATTATTATTATTATTATTATTATTATTATTATTATTATTATTATATTAATCTTGTTGTTGTTGTTGTTGTTGTTGTAAGAAAGTAAATATCAGTATCAGAAAAAATAAACTGAACAAATAAAAAGTAAATTATAAGATTCAAGAAGAATTATGACGGTAGTAATCCATTGCATTTTCTCTTGAACTTGTATGATAGTTTGCAGCTACATTTGAGGTTTAAAATTTAGACAAAACGCCAAGCGCTGGAACCTATGAGGTCATTCAGCGTCGAAAGGGAAATTTTGAACAAAAGGGTTTGAAAGGTGTAGGAAAACCTCAAAGCAGTTGCACTATGAAACAATTGTTAGGAGAGGGTGTGGGAAGTAAGATGGAAGAAAGAGAATATGAACGGAGGTACAGTAAGTAAGAGGAATGAAAAGGGGTTGAAGCTATGTGACTGAGGGGACCTGCAAAGAACCTTAAGTAATGCCTACAGTGTATCGCGTGAGGTGCGCTATAGTGATGACAATAGAAGCGATGTTCTCAAACACAGGTTGGCGGCGTAGCCTCTGTCCAATGATCGTACCCAATAGAATATGAGGATCTATTCAGGTATACTTTCCTCTATCTAATTCAAAATTGTACGTAATCAAATTTCACGTATTAAACAGAAGGTCAGAAGAAATCGAAAATGAAGAGACATTAAATAAAAGCAAAAAAAGATATCTGCATATAACCTACCAGAGAGTATGGTGTTTATCTGAAAGACGTAACAAAAGACAGCGGGAAATACGGACAGAAGGGATTATTTATGAAATTTTTTTTTTATATATATAAAACGATATCAGCCCACAACCTAACCCACTTGTAGAATGAAACATCCAAGAAGGAGAAAATGAAGAAGAAAAAAAAAAGAGCCATCGATTATTCATCATTACAACATATATATATATATTATATATTATATATAATAGATATATATATATATATATATATATATGAGTCATATCACATTACCGTGATTCATATACATACATCGAGCTACAGATGCCCTTTAATCCTTTAAAATCTAATTCGGTTAACATATAATAGAATATATTAATTTCCAGGTAGAGCGAATTAGATATTAAAGCACATTTGTAGTTACATGTATATATATACATATATATATTTGCACATAACCCAACCACCGCGTGGAAGGACACACACGCACACACACACACGACAACGGAGACGAAAAACAAAGCCATCGATTAGAACCCATATAGAGAACAGTCATAAACACCCTACCCTCCCCTTTTGCCCTTCAGGTGTCCTTAATCGCACTTTTCGCCTTTTAAAAATTTGCCACCCGGCGGGAGAAGGAGGACCCGCTAGCCAGCCAGCCATCATCCCTTATACACCGGCCCCCCGCCCCCGAGAGGAAACAATAAACAACTACACCCATGTCTAATGTTCCCGTTTCTATTTCGCTGTTTCCGTTCGACTCGGTAGGTAACTCTTCTACTCTCTTGAGTTTGAATGCAACCTTCTCCTTATAGGACGGTCCGTTTCGTACTTATTAAAAACAATATAGGTTCTTATAACGGCCCAGTCTGCGGTATCTTCTCCAAATTTCCATTTTAAAAAATCTAGATGTACCCTTCTCTCGAGTCTATTTGCAACTTTCTCCTATAATAGGATCGTCCGTTACGTACCTATTGCAAGAAAAAAAAAAGGCTTTTATAACGGTCCAGTTTGAGGTATTTTCTCCAAATTTCCATTCCTAAAAATCTAGATGTACCCTTCTCTCGAGTCTGTATGCATCTTTCTCCTATAATAGGACCGTCCGTTACGTACATCACTCTTGTAACGGCCCTTTGTGCCCTATCTTCTCCAAATATCTATCCTAAAAATTCCTATCTTATTAAGTTTCAACTCTTCCTCGAATTTCTGTATTAAATTACAGTATCAGTGGAATCCAAATATATATTCCATCGCCAGTTTCGGATATTTCACTAAATCTTAACTCAGTTTCTAGTATGTGTATTGTCTTATATTAATTTCTAGTTTTAGCTACTAAATCTTCACAACAACAACAAAAATACTTTCTCTTTTATCTTATTTCACTACAAATCATTTTCTACTTTCTATTTTGTCTGAGTTTTACCTAAACTTGTAATTTTGTTAACATCTCTTCTAAAACTCCTAATAATACTAACAACTCATGGGTAACAAGAAGAAAACCTCAATGCAGTTGCACCACGAATCAATTGTTATGAGAGGGTGGAAAGTAAGTTGGAAGAAAGATAATATGAGAGGAGGTACAGTAAAAGGAACGAAAGGGGTTGCAGCTAGAGGCCTAAGGCATGCTGCAAAGAACCTTAAGAAATGCTTGGAGCCTTTGCAGCGGCGGCCTTTTTCTGTCTTAGATACAATATACTTATTTTCTTATTTGCTTACCTTCAAGTATTCATCTTAACAGAGCATTATTTCTATCTAAAATACCAGCTAGTTTGAATTCAGTTAACAAAAGCAAGTAATTATTTCATCGTTCTCCCACGAGGAATACTACACCGATATCCATCTTAACAAAAGCTCACTTTTACTTTTAATTAATAATAGCAACCGTTTCATCACTACTCTATACTCACATCCACAACTACAACGTTTGTCTGTTTATGCTCAGTCTTCCTCCAGCGCTACATATATATATATACACTCAAGAACGGTCCAACTGACCAACCACCAGACTCTTCTTCATTCAGTGTGTGTGGACTTCCTAATCTCTACTTATTTCCCTGCAATCCCAATAATCATTATTTACGTCAACTAATTCCTTCTCGGGCGCTTTTTATCCTGCCTCCCCTTCCTTGCGAGAGCATCCCCTCTTCGTTCGCTAATCAAGAACACTGCATTTCTCGGTCTCTCCCTCATCCTCCTCCTCCTTCTTCTTCATCGTCTTCCCCGTCTTCTCCTTCTTTTTCCATCCAGCTCCTCCCGGACCAATCTTCCCAAGTTCTCCCCTCGAGCGAGCGACTCTACGTAGACTCTCTCTCTCTCTCTCTCTCTCTCTCTCTCTCTCTCTCTCTCTCTCTGCTTCCCCTTCACTCATAGCTGTATCCCCTCACGCTAATTACCCTTTTCATTTCCTCCTATCCTAACCCGTCATTCCTTTCACTTCTCCGTCTATTTGCTGTCAGCTCCTCCTGCCGCTTCGTATCCTATAGTCGTTTCTGAACATTCGCTCTATAATCTCTTCCTCTGCGAGTAACTACTGCGACTTCAGCGGTTCACGAGATGTGCAAGGATACAGTATATCACAGTTGTTGAAGATGTAACTTTGTTGTCAAGTGACTGCACGGTTATAATCAGGGTGCATATGAGCAAAAGGAGGAAAACTCAGCCTATTGATATTTATATATAATATTATAGTTAATATACTAATAATACTCTCGAGCTAGTATGATATTATAGTTTATATTATTATAATATGTGTATACATATATACATTATATATATATATATATGTGTGTGTGTGTATGTATGTATGTATATATATATATCATATATATATATATATATCTATATATACATGAGTCTGATCACATCACCGTGATTCAATATATAGGCATAAAGCTAAAAATGTCCTTTAACATCTAATTCGCTCTACCTCAGAATCAATATATTTTCATACATGTAAACATATATAAAAATATATCAATTCTGAGGTAGAGCGAATTAGATATTAAAGGCGACATTTGTAGCTTAATGCGCATATATATATATATATTATATATATATATACTATATATATATATAATATATATATATATAAATATATCGGTTGAGTTCTTCCTCGTCTTGCTTATTATCAATTAGAGGAGTAACAACTAATTCCAGCGACAGCGAGGGTGCAATTCAAAAAAATTAAATGGCGCCCACACTTTTGCCTTCGTGTTAAACGGCGCGTTGTAATTCCTTTTTGATGCAGTGATGTTCCGTTGCAAAATGTCGTTTCAATCTGTTAATTTGAGTGTGAAATTCCTTCATAAGCTATTTCCTGTTTTTAAGTCTAAGACGAAGCAGCGACTCTCAGCTCGACTTTCTTTAGTTGAAGTACAAATGGACGGACAATGTAATTCTTACTTATTTATGAAGGCAAGGGATTGCTGACTGCCCTTTCAACCCTTCATTCTGTCTGCATTTTTGAAAAGACTAGCAATCACTGATAGAAGGTTTTATTTCAAAGTTTCAGTGCAGAAGAGCCTTTAAGAGGGGTTATCTATCTATTTGGTGACCGGTAATAAAGTCACAGGGGAAAAAAGTAACAATTTTGGCTAGGCAAAAAAAAAAAAAAAAAAAACAAAAAAAGAAAAAAAAGCCACAAGGATATAGTCACGAAAAAAAAAATCGCAGGAAAAATGTCGCAGGAAAAAAAGTAATAATTTTGGCTAGTTAAAATAAAAAAAAAATAAAAAAAAAAATTGTCACAGAAAAAGACATAAGGAAAAAGCCACAGAAACAAGTTACAGCAAAAAGTCACAGGAAGAAGGTCACAGGAAAAATGTCACAGGAAAAAAGTAAAAATTTTGGCTAGGTAAAATTAAAAAAAAAATTAAAAAGTCACAGAAAAAAAGTAACAATTTTGGCTAGGTGAAAAAAAAGTCAGAAAAAAAGTCACAAGTAAAAAAAAAAAGTCACAGGAAAAATATCACAGGAAAAAAATTAACAATTTTGGCTAGGTGAAAAAAAAGTCACAGAAAAAAAGTCAAATTACTATATGGTGACCGATAATAAACTGACAGGGAAAATTTCACAATATTTCTTGGGGTCTTTATCGCTATATTTATATCTTTTGCTTTAAACTCTTTAACCAATGCTAGTGAATTACGTCATAACTACCATCGCATTTTATTCCTAGTTTAATTTGAAAGAAAGTCAAATAATAATTCCACTCATTCTTTGTTTTGAAAAAAAAAAATTATGTAGAATGATCTAATAAGCTGCTCAAATTTTAGTGATCGACCTTAGAATGATATGACTAACATAGCATTTTATTCAAAGTTCAATTTGACAGATAAAGAAAATTCCACTCGTTCTTTGTTTTGAATAATAATAATAATAATAATAATAATAATAATAATAATAATAATAATAATAAATAATAATAATAATATGCTACAATTCTAAAGATCGACCTCAGAATGATCAAACAGAAAATTGTCTTCCTTTGAAATTTATAAAGCCCACTTAAATTATATATATCTGACATCAAATATGATATTATTTATATATCTTTTATCTGACTACGGCCTCTTTAGTCAATTTGATCTGACACTTGAATGCTGTTCTTCAAAACCAAAAATGGTAATATCTGAAGTTGCATTTCCCTCGTAAGCCATCTCACACAATATTTCATATCAGTTTACCCTCATTCAATTCACAATACCGTCAATCACTCTACCCTCAATCAATTCACAATACTATGTAACATCACTTTGCTCTCATTCGATTCATAATGATATATATATCTCACGGCTTTACCGTCATTCAATTCCCGATACTATCATTCAATGCATTTTATGATATAAATGATTTAGTTTGTCTGGTGAAAGAACTTTCGCCTTATTTCACTTGATGTTTCGTGTAACCGCGTACTGACATTTCCTGCGTTCTACTTGCCCTACTTTCAACCATTCCTATGTTTTCACTTACTCGGGGAGTAAGCCTAAACTTACTTTGTTTTTGTTGTTCTTGTTCTTGTTGGGGGGGGGTGTAATGTAAGACGTATGTACATGTGAGTGCACGTTTCCGAGTGCATCATCCAGGAAAAATCACATTATCTAATACCCTAATAAGATCACAAGCCTTTACCTAATATGAAATTGATTTTGGAATCATCAGACACTTTCATGGAATACGGATGAAAACAACACCGGAAAGCAAATCTTGACATTTTAACTCCATCATTAAATCATTAAAATAAAACAGAAAGATTAAAAAAATAAATAAATCGGGCCTCAGGGCGATCAAACAATCAATAACAAGCAGACTGATAAAAAAGCTATTAAGACATCACGAGAGAGAGAGAGAGAGAGAGAGAGAGAGAGAGAGAGAGAGAGAGAAGGCTTCTGATCCTTGGCCATAATCCCCACCGCCAGCTTAAATCCAAGGGATGAAGGGTCGGGTCAGGTCAGGTCAGTGGGCGTGTCCAGAGGTAGTATAGGGGTCTTGCAGAAGCGGGAATGGGACACCCCCGAGCGAGGTCATAAGCGTGACCCAGGTCGAAATGGGATCCCATTAACGTTTCCTACGGGGCTATTGTCTGTCCTAAAAGGACGCATCTGCTTGAAGGAGTCATATCCTTTAAGCCCGAAGAATGAGAATGATGAGATATGATGATGAGACACGTCTTGTATTTTTCGAGAGAGATGTCCCCCTTGGACGTTCGTTCAAAAGGTTGTTTATTCAGAAGGGATAAGGCAAGAATGAGGAGGACACCCTAAAAACAACGGGAGAACAATAACGGTCTCTCTCTCTCTCTCTCTCTCTCTCTCTCTCTCTCTCTCTCTCTCTCTCTCTCTCTCTCTCCTTGTAAGTACGATGTTCATGTTTTTTTATGTTTTTTTCCATCAAATCTTTGTCTTAAAAGTGCTTTGTAGGTAAACAAACTTTGTTTTTACACCAAACCTCTTTCTCAAAAGTGCACTGTTCATTTATTTTTTTTTTACATCAAACCTGTTTCTTAATTTTTTTTTTTCTCAACCAAACCTGTTACCAAAAAGCGCACTGTTCACAAATCTTTCATATCGTCAGCAGAACACACTTATACGTATTAACAAGGTCCGCTACCTAATGCAATCATCGTTCCCATAGATTTAGGTCTTGTTTTTTATGTCTTACGATAATGAGTACTAGCAAACAGTTACTGCATTTAATAAGAAAATAAAATCAGTTTTCACATCCCTCAGACATTTCGGCAATATGATGGCACGTAGGAAAAAAAAAATAAATTAAAAAAAGTGCCAAAGATTCTGAGACGCAATCAACCTTTCTGCACAGTGTATAATGCTGTACGAAACTCTCATCTACGGTCTTTGAAAACTTTCATCCATGGCCAGGTGGTGGCCTGTGTACTCGGCAAAAACTGCAGCACCAGACACACGATCAAGGCTGACCTTAACCTTTTATAAGATAAAAACGACCGAGTCCAGAGGGCTGCAATTTGGTTTGTCTAATGAATAGAGGTTGGATGGTCAACATACCAATCTGCAGGCCTCCAGCCTCAGCAGTTTTTAATATCTGAGGGCGAACGGACAAACAAAAAGCCACCTCACTAGGTTTTCTTTTACAGAAAACTGAAATCTGAGAGACTAAAATAGATTTTTATGCACACGTCATTTTCCGTGTTGAAATCAATTTTATTCTTATTAAAAAAGCCTGATGAATGCACCTCTACATAATATCTAATGGTGTGTTAATTTTCCCCTTGAACGTCATATCAACAGAGAATACTTTGTTTGACTTTGAGTCTTGTATGAACTTAAACGATAAAGTGTGAGACACTTGTCGGTTGTTGTGACGTCACGAATCAAGCGTCAGAGGTATAATCAGTGGAGCGATTTTCCTTTCCTTTGGGATTTCAAATACTCTTCGGTAGGCAGGCCCAAGCAGTCCCCAGTGTTTATGAAGAGATAAAGGAGATTTAAACTTAAGACCTAATTAGGTATACTCTCATGAGGGTACTAACTAACATTTTGATCCAATCCCGAGGGAGCATTTAATTTAAATGTCTCTTTCTTTAGCTGAATGTCCGGATTTTTTTTTTTTTTTTTTTTTTTTTTTTTTTTGGTGTTGTAAAAGAAAACTACTGACATGGCTATTTGTCTGTCCGTCTGCACTTTTCCCGTCCGCCCTCAGATCTTAGAAACTACTGAGGCTAGAGGGCTGCAAATTAGTATGTTGATCATCCACCTTACAATCATCAAACATACCAAATTGCAGCCCTCTAGCCTCTGCAGTTTTTTTTTTTTTTTTTTTTTTTTTTTTTTTTTTTTTTTTTTTTTACCTAAGGTTAACTTTTTAGCCATGATCATGCGTCTCGCACTGCTATAGTTGACAACAGCACAGGCAACCACCGGGCCGTGGCGGCAAGTTTCATGGGCCGCGGCTGAGAGTTTCATACAGCATTATACGCTGTACAGAAAACTCGATTGCACCGAAGAAACTTCGGCACATATTTAACTTCTTTTTTTTTTTTTTTTTATCTTTCTTAAGATTTTTAGTGTTGCATTTTGAGATCTTACTTGGCCCCTTGGCTTTCCTCGTTAAGAATTATATGAATCTAGTTAAACATGAGCTATTGATGGTATTTTTTAAACACTCACAATGGCACACACGCACACACACCCACAAATATTAAAATCACATTATTTAAAGCGCTGCTTTTTCCTTCCCAATCAACAAGAAGCACCTGTGACTAATACGATTTTAATATTTCTGTGTTTGAATGTCTGTGTTTTTGCATCTATGTAAATGGTTTAAAAAAATATCAAACTTACAAAATTTACATTGAAATAGTTGCAAACACGTTTCACCTGAAATGTAAACCCAGTGATCTCTCGTCGAATTTCATGGCTAGCAAAAAGAAATAAATAAATATATATAAATATGTAAATACAATTAAAAAGAATGTCTTGCAAAAGTAAATAAATAAATAGATAAATAAAAAAAATTAAAAAGAATATAAGAAGAAAGGACGAAAACGGATGAGTAAATACGAAAAAAAAAAAGAATATGCAGACTGGCGTAAAAAATTCATAATAAATATTTTTTTTTATTATAAAAATTTTAAAAATGAAAAAATTTGAAAAATTTAATAAAAGTACAACAAAATAAGGGTATTTGGTACCACCTTTCCGTCTGAGCTTTTAAACATATTTCTCTATTCCCGAGTCATTTTCATCTTTAAAACTAGTGTTTACGTTACGAAGATCATGACCTCGCCTTATTCCCATTGTGAAGGCAATACAAAGGTCAATGAATTCTTACCCCGTAATGAGAACCTTTAATTACCGGACGTCAGCAAAACTCATTCTAAACTCGGCGAGAATAACGCAGACTGTAAAAATAACAACAGGAAAAACCTGATCTAATTTTAATACCAGTATCGACGATCGGAACAAGTCAACATAATGGATGAATTTATATCGAAAAAAGAAACGACAACCAAATTATCCAAATGTCATTTTCTTCACGTCTAACAAACTTCAAGCACGCACGAGAGAGAGAGAGAGAGAGAGAGAGAGAGAGAGAGAGAGAGACAGTTCAAAGAAATCATTATACAGTTCGATCATAACACGGTAAAATCGAGGAGGAGGAGGAGGTGCTTTTACACACAATTACGATGCAAAACATTTACCGTCGATAATCTGAAAGATTACTGGGGGACACGAAGTCTCTAAACGATGACAATGAATAACAGATCGAAATAATACAATGAAAACTACAATGAACTCTGCACGTAACCTCATGGAAACGCCAAAAGGTTTTAAGTCAACAGTTTGGTGTTGGAGGGAGCGGGGGCGGAGGGGGAGGAAAGGGTTGAGTGGGGTGGCATGTTCCGTGCCTTGAAAAGCCACCAGAATGAAATCGCGCCGTGATTTGTAATAAGAAAGTAAATGCCCTCGGATTATATGTTGACATAAACGAGAACCATTCAAATCGGTGTGTGATTTCCAATCGAGCATTGCAAATTAACAGCAAGTCGCTTCTTCAATGGTGTACGAAATGCAAGCGACCGCTTTCATTAGAATATGAATAGGAAACTGAACGATAAAAAATTATTCATTCCTTTTTTTTTTCATTTTTAGCAATCAATGGCGTCCCCGTCACTTCACCACGAGAGTGCCAAATAGCAATGAAAGAATGAGGTTGGCCCCTTGGTCTTATACTGGTGGACAATGGCACCGAAGTGCCAATAGTAATGACTGCTGGGGTGGGGGTGCCCCCCCCTCCCTTCCCCACCACCTCCAGGGTAATGATTGAAGGCTAATAATCGTACCGTGAGGTAATGGTACCATAAGTCAGGCAAACATGTAAAACAAACATCGGCCAATGGGCGATCAAGATCCTATTAAGTGAATTGCATTCTTTTCTCATGAATTATGGCGACTTGGTCGAAATTACAAGCACACACAAGAACGGGTAAGTCATTTATATAAACTCGTGCAAGCTATCAGGGAGGAATCGACGAAAGCGAGTCTTGAATCTATACGGTTATATAATAATAATAATAATAATAATAATAATAATAATAATAATTTTGGTTTTCACAATATTAAACTTTCTGCTCTTGCCATACTTACAGAATTACTCAAGTAATTCCCAGGTCTTTCCAGTTCCCGTAATATCTTCATCCATTGGGTGATCTGTAAATGATTTTTTTTTCATAATAAGTTACTTTAATATCAGTCACTCCGTCGACTTCGGAAGAGTTCGTCTGGTCTTTGCAAGTGATCGCCGTAATCAACGAAATAATCGTTAGGAGAGGATGGACAGCAAGATGGAGGAAAAGTAATATGAATGGAGGTACAGTAAAAGGAATGAAGGGGCCTAGGGGACGCTGCATAGAACCTTTAGTAATGCCTGCAGCGCACCTCCTGAGGCGAGCTGACGGCACCCCTCCCCCCAGGGAAGTCTTGTATTCTAACAATAATAACTGACGTAATGATCACCATCAGCGATTATTACCAAAGCGAAGTTATTTAATGGAATTCAATACAAGATTACCCAGGTATAGAAGGACATATACTTAGGTCATAATACATTCCAGGTTTGAGTTACGTCATCAACTGTAATCTCATTTTTTTGGGGGGGAGGGGCAACATGTCGATGTTGAATATGAAATGGGAGCCATGTGGGGCGCCACATGGCCATCACTATATAAATAGAATAAATGCCAGCTTGAACTCGCCTTGAAATGACGCCATGTCAGTTCGAAAGTCAATTGAATGAATATCCTCGTCTGCAAAATTAAATTACTTTCATATTCTATATAAGATCGGACATTGGTAACTGGAAAATACACACACCCACACACACACACACACCACCACCCACACACACACACACACATATATATACTATGTATATATATTCCAACAGAGGATAGAGTTTACTTAAGTAAAAGTAACCTTTTTTTCTTTAATTACAACCTATTATAAAAAGCAAGAGCCTGTGACGGCATAATGCCAGCATAATCTAACAACAAAAATAACAACAGATATAAAACCCTCTCACGGAAACACCACAAACTTCGAATTAAATTTTATGGCTTACCGTTATGGGCATTTTCTACTGCTTCACTTACTGTTATTATTTATGTTTATATATTTCATGAGAAGACGTTTTAGATAACAAGAAAATGCAGTTACTTCTACGTACATTCATCCTATAACTATTGAATCGTGAATAAACCTCCTTTGGAATAGAAGACAAATTAAATCCACATCTTTAAAAAACAAAACAATATAGTTGTACACAAATTCAAGAAATGTCCGTCATCAAAAATGTCAGATCTGTCATGCGCAGAGTTGACACTTCGTTAATAATTGAACGCAACTCTTCCTGAATATTTACTTTAGTCTTTGCTCTTTCTAAATATTAACTCGGCAGGACGTCACACCTTGGTAAGATTATGGGTCTTATATTTTCAGGCCTTCTGGAACTGACTATAGAATTTAGGCCAAAGTTCAAGCACGGAGACCAATGAGGTCATTTAGTGCTGAAACGGAAACTAATAGTAACAAGGTTTGAGAGGTGTACCAGGAAGTAAACCTCAAAGCAGTTGCACTTTGAATCAATTCTTAGGACAGGGTGAAAGTAAGATGGAAGAAAGAGAATATGAAAGGAGGTACAGTAGAAAGGAATGAAAGGAATTTCATCTAGGGGCCGTGGCCACGCTGCAAAGAACCTTAAGTGATGCCTACGGTACACTGCTTGAGGTGCACTGACAGAACTAGCTGGCCTTCTTGCCCATGTTACCTTTCCTTGGCCCCGTAAGAGGGTATTGCCATCAACGCACCTCACTTGGCGCACTGTCCAGTCATGCTGTCCAGCTTCTCTTAACTGTTACTTGTACTTTATCTCTTTATTTCTTTTTTTTACTATCCAACTCCTCCAACTCCCTCTCTTTTCACGCACTCCGGAGCTGAATGACAGAAAGGGGCCCGGTGCGTGGGTACACATCCGAAATTTCATAAATCAATAAAGCTGGTATTATTATTATTATTATTATTATTATTATTATTATTATTATTATTATTATTATTATTATTATTATTATTATTGATTACTCTACTTATTTTACATCTTTCAATGATTTATGCGAACCATCATATATATATTATCCCTCCTATCATCATTACCATATAATAATAATGATAATAATAATAATAATAATAATAATAATAATAATAATAATAATAATAATAATAATAGCTTTTAAAACAGGACAAATTGGTACAGCACTATGCTTCTTCCTGTTTAATTACGAAGTTTAATACAATAATAATAATAATAATATGCTGAAGAAGAACTCCAATCTTGTTAATTTTCTAAGATTGTTAATAGCAGTTATGCAACAAGGCAAGAATACAAGAATCAAACCTCCGCTATATTTAATTCTGCAATAACTCATTTGGGAAATTGCTGGACAACCTTCGCTATCTTACGACGAGAAAGCCATAAATGTATCATTGAAAGTGAGAGATAGAGAGAGAGAGAGATTATTATTATTTAATTTAAAATTTATAAAAAAACGCCCCAAAGACGTCAAACAAAGTTACATATTAGCAGTTACATACATTACATCAGAAATCAACAGAAAAAAAAAATTACAGCATTGAATCATCGGTATATCAGTTACAAACTAACATATATGAGATCGTATTCTATTATCACAACAACTGCAACAGACAGTTTAGCAGCCACCAAAGTGAGGAAGACGAGTCAAAATTATGTCTAGGTGGTCATCTTTGAGTAAATATTGGCAGGTTTGAAGTAAATTTTGTCCTTGAGGTAACATATTCCTGACAGTGGGGCAATGAAGGCAGTAGTGTTCAAGGTTATTGGCATTAGCAAGGTTACACAGTTTACATGAGGTGTAGTGTGGTATATCTAGTGTCTGTCCAACCTGCCACACAGGACGATATCCCAATCTTATCCTGGCACTTACAACATTATGCCTACGCACCATGAGTCCACGTCGCCGGTACTTGTGAAGGCTCTGCAGAAAGTTATCATGATGTTGTATGGAAACACTAGTGCCCATCTCTGCATCCCTACGCTGTACTGTACAGGCAAAAGCGGCTGAATATATTCTATGTTTAAGGCAGCGAAGTGAGCGTTCAAACATTTCTGTCATCAAGGTCCAGCGTTGCAGGCAGCTTTAGCAAGACTGTCCACCATGTCATTCCCATCAAAGCCCAAATATGGGGGAGGCGCCCATCCAAGAGAGAGAGAGAGAGAGAGAGAGAGAGAGAGAGAGAGAGAAGATTCTGACGAAACAAATCTTAAGAGAGAGAAAGTGAGGACGAAACAATATGATTTTCTAATGAACAAACATTGAGAGAGAGAGAGAGAGAGAGGAGAGACGAGAGAGAGAGAGAGAGAGAGAGAGAGAGAGAGTGATTCTGACGGAACAAACCTTAAAAGTGAGAGAGAAAGAGAGAGGACGAAACGAAATGAAATTTTGAGAGAGAGAGAGAGAGAGAGAATGAAGATTTTGACGAAACAAATCTTAAGAGAGAGAGAAAGAGAGAGAGAGGACGAAACAATATGAAATTCTAATGAACAAACATAGAGAGAGAGAGAGAGAGAGAGAGAGAGAGATATTCTGACGGAACAAATCTTAAAAGTGAGAGAGAAAGAGAGGACGAAACGAAAAGTGAGAGAGAGGAGAGAGAGAGAGAGAGAGAGAGAGAGAGAGAGAGAGAATAAAGATTCTGACGACACAAATCTTGAGAGAGAGAGAGGAGAGAGAGAGAGAGAGAGAGAGAGATGTCCTGACGACACAAATCTTATGAGAGAGAGAAAGAGAATGAAATTCTGAAGACCAAGTCTTGAGAGAGAGAGAGAGAGAGAGAGAGAGAGAGAGAGAGAGAGATCCTCACGAAACAAATCTTGCGAGATAGAGAAAGAAACACACTGAAGTTCTGACGAAACAATTCTTACAAGAAAAGACAGAGAGAGAGAGAGAGAGAGAGAGAGAGAGAGAGAGAGAGAGAGAGAGAGAGAGAGAGAATCACGAACGAGTTGATTGTATACATGAAAACAGCGCAAAATCAAGAGAAACTACCTGATGGGCGTTGAGAGATAGGACAAAGAGTGACGAACAAAAATCAAAAATACAATATACGCGACACAGGAAGGAAGCCACGAAAATCAAAGGATGTCCTATTGATGTCCTATTGAGGAGAGGAGAAAAAAATATGAACTATTGGGGGAAACCAGATGAAAGCTGCCGAGTACTGTGGGTATCCTGAGAGAGAGAGAGAGAGAAGAGAGAGAGATTTCTGATAAATGAAAAATCCTGACAAATATAGCAAAAATTGTACCACAAACTCATAAAAGAGAGAGAGAGAGAGAGAGAGAGAGAGAGAGAGAGAGAGAGAGAGAGAGAGAGAGAGAGAGAAATTCTGATAAAGGAAAAATCCTGATAAATACTAAAACAATAATTGTACTACAAACTTATAAGAGAGAGAGAGAGAGAGAGAGAGAGAGAGAGAGAGAGAGAGAGAGAGAGAAATTACTTGAAAAAAAGAGATCCTACCGAAACAAACCATAAATGTACCACAAGACGTAAGAGAGAGAGAGAGAGAGAGAGAGAAGAGAGAGAGAGAGAGGCGTAGGCCAGCCAAAACTTGATGGCTAAGGGCAAGAGGCACGCAGCAGCAGGCCATCAGGAGGAGGAGGAGGAGAGGAGGAGGAGGGCGAAGAGGCTGAGGATGAGGAGAAGTAGATAAAAGGAACAGAGCAGCAGCAGCAGGAGCAGTAGGAGGAGAAGGAGGAGGAGTAGTAGGAAGGAGAGGGGTGGAGGAGGAGTACCCGAGTAGGGCTCCAGGAGGACCCCGTACCGGGGGGCCCACTAGTCGACCCGCCACCAACCTATAATTAGCGGCGTTATATTGACCATCACATCGGCCACAAAAACCTCCTCTCATTTTCTCCGCGACTGTATGAATTCCTGGGTGATGATTTAATGCCCAGTGCAACATGGTGAGAGAGAGAGATGAGGAGAGAGAGAGAGAGGAGAGATGAGAGAGAGAGAGAGAGAGGAAGAGAGAAGGGAATAAATAGACTTAGATGTCGCTCTATCCCCCTGGGGAGGTCAGCATACCGCACTCTATATATCATAAATAATAATAATAATAGTAATATTAATAATAATAATATTATCCTGTACTTCAACTCTGGGCCATATACAGGGAATATACAAAGTTGAGAAAATAATAATATAATAATAATAATAATAATAATAATAATAATAATAATAATAATAATAATAATAATACCTTTAGTTTCTGTTGCGGGCCATATACAGGGAATATACAAAATAAGAGATAATACAATACGCATAATTTAGATGCCAATAGCTGAAGTAGCAGTAATAAGATTATTATCACAATGATAGTAGTGACAATAATAATATTCATAGGGAAGTAATAAGAAAAATAATAAGTGTTAAAAACAGTAGCAAAGAATTAATTTTCAGTTAAAAACAATAGGTAGTTAGGGAATTTAGCAGCAGTAGCAGTAGCAGAAGCAGAAGCAGACGCTACTACAAGTCGTTATTACTGCTTAATACTGCTGCTACTCTTGGGTGGCTTACCTTCGGCTGACACTTACGTAATAGTCTCACCTGATATGTGATGACAACTCGTCTTTAATTGTTTAGTTTTTCATTTCCTTCTTCCTTTGCAATTTCTGTATCTATAAGTTCCTTGGTTAAACTTCCCCTGTTACACAACGGCGCCGGTGACCCTGGCAGTTGTAACGCCAGATAACTCACAATCAATAAATCAATCCTGTTGCACATTTCGTATGTTTCTTCGTTTCACATATTGTCAATACAAACAATGTGTATATAACACACACACACATACACATACACACATGTAATATATATATATATATATATATATATATATATATATATATATAGATATAATATATATATATATATATATATATATATATCTATATATATATGGTCGAAAACTTTGATTTAACTGTACAGGAATATATTATTTTATATAACTACAAAAGAATTTTACATCATTGTGGATTATATCCCCATTTACTTAGAGGTTACGACATAGTTCTAGCTTCTGCGTATGTATATGTATGTATGTATGTATACACACACACACACATATATATATATATATATATATATATATATATATATATATATTATATTATATATATATATAAAAACCATTTAACAGGCACAATGCAAAAAAAAAAGAAGAAAGAAAGAGAAAAACTTTCATAATATAAAAAAAAAGTCAAATAAATAGTCCAAACTAACTGTCAAATTTATGGAACAAAATAATGTTTGCGATTTGTCATTAATGGCTTGGTTTAGAAGACTTTCCAGTTCACGTACTCTCTATCTCCACGTACTTCTCTAATTTTTGGATCAGTACAACTTGAGAACTGAGGAACACGAAAAACAAACGACAGACGTCATTTGATGCGAGGACGAAAAATCTGTAGCACAGTATCGAAAAGTATATTCGAAACGCATTAGAGGAAATATGAAGACGAGTCTCGGCAAATCAACAAGAAATAATTCCTAACAATTTCATTGTCTGATGAACCCGCCGTCCCTGAATACTGTGAGTCCATTGCCACAGATTCGAACGAAGTAAAAATAACAAAGGTTTTATCATAAGTTCGTGAAATTCTTCCTGGGACTTCACTCCTAAGACACAACTGACCAAATTGTACTTTCGCAGGTTTTTTATTTGTTAATATTAATATGTTGTAACGAGCACAATTTTAATTTAGCCCTCCCCCCCTCCCCAACCACAAAAAGTAAAGACCTAAGAAATTATATTTGTAAAATGATACATACTAAACTTGTTGGATGTTAATGTCTTTATAATTATTACATTTTTTTCCATATATTTCCTAAACCTTAGACATTGACGGTAACACATCCTCAACCTAAAAATAAATAAATAAACGAACAAATAAAATAAAAGAATACAGGAAATAAAAGAAAGAAGAAAGCTTAGATAGAGCTGTTTAAAACATATATTGACAGCAACCCATCCCCCCACCAAAAAAAGTAAAAAATAGAAAAATAAAATTTACTGAAAGCTGTATAAAACTTATATAGTGACGACAACGCATCCCCAACCAATAAAAAATAAAATTAACTAAATAAAAGAAAAAAGAAAATAAAGGAGAGAAAAAAAGGAAATTTAATGAAAGCTGTTCTGATGCTGTGGCGAGCATCACCTGCCTCCAGAGCTTACTACACTGACACAATATCCTCGTGACGTAAGGCCAAATTACTGCAATTAAAATGTCAACTGAAATCACAAGGGAGATAATTGTCTGACGTATGGCTGAAAATAAGTTTTCTCGTCCATTATTTATGAAAGGTCAGTGTTATCCCTTCCTCTCCTCCTCTCTCTCCTCACGTCTCCTTCTCTTCTCTCTCTCTGTTTTGTATTCTTCGGAAAAATAAAATAAGATTTCCAGTCCACTGATCTAATGGAAATAAGTGTGTGTCCCTTCTCTCTCTCTCTGTTTCATATTCTTCGGAAAATAATAAGATTTCCAGTTCACCATTTATGAAGAGTGCTCTCTCTCTCTCTCTCTGTCTCTCTCAAGCTTTATATTCTTCATATATCTACGTATTCTTTTTCCTATGTTCCTTATCCCCAAATACGTTTCACCCTGATAAAAAAAAAAAAAAAAAAAAAAAACTGTAAAAAAAAAAAAAAAAAAAAAAAAAACCTGCCCCGTCTCATGGCGTTCCTTGGCCTAACCCACCACCTCTCTCTACTCCTCCCCATCCCCAACTCCATTCCCTTGACTCTTCCCTCCACCCCTAACCTTCCCTCCCTAGGGGGGGGGGTGGTGAAGGGGGATGGATGGGGGAAGGGAGGTAGGGGAGGGGGAAGGGTAATCCAATCCGATCCCATTCCCATCCCAAACCACCCCCCCAAAACCAGACCATCTTCCTCCTCAGTCCATTCCTCTCTCATTCAACCACCTACCTCCTCCTCCTCTCTCTCTCTCTCTCTCTCTCTCTCTCTTGGAGGCGGCAGTCCCGGGGAGGTTAAAATCATCAAGGCAACACTGAATACTATGATTAACTTGATTATCGCACCCACCATTATAATCATGATAACTGGAGCTTCTCCTGGGCCTTCTTAATCATTGGGATTATCATGATAATTATGATGACTCGCGCTTGTTTAAGATAATGAAGGGGGGGTGCGAAGGCTTCTCATCTCTCCTCTCCTTCTTCTCTCTCCTCTCTCTCTCCTCTCTCTCTCTCCTCTAATGGCTGGCAGAAAGAAATGTTATTTTGAAAACACACGTTACAATAGAAAAAAAAATTATTTTACGGTTACGGTTGGGACTGTATATATATTGTGTATGTATGTATTTGTATAATGAATCAGAAGAAATTGATTAAAAGAATAACTCCATGTAAAAGAATCTATTGCCTTTCCTGTCTGATTTTTTCCATTTGAAAAAGTAATTTGGTACACGTTTGAACATTTGTCCCGCGAAAAACCGGCAATTACGATCCAAATCGAGGCGCATATGCGTGCGTGTTCAGATTGAGTTGGCTATATTGCCAGCGGGGAGGTCCTCCTCCAAGAGCAACCCCTTTGCCTTCCAAACAAAAGATCCGTTTGTTCCTTTCCAACCATCCCCCCCCCCCCCACCATGGGCCCCCCCCCCACCACCCCTCCGTTCTCCTGTTTTTTTTATTTATTTAATTTATTTATTTATTATTAGTTTTTTTTTTTTTTGTTTTTTTTTTTTTTTACCCAGTTAAAAACAAAACAACACATTTCGACTGCATACTTTTCAGTTCAATCAAGTCTCTTTATTTATTTCTTCGGCATGACGAACCGCAACAGTCAACTGACAGGAGCCGTGGCAAGCTCGAGGGCTCGAAGACCTTGTGGAGTCCGAAGAATGTTGTAACCACTAACGCCACAAGGACGAAAGAGAGAAGAGAGGAGACAGAGAGAAGATGAGAGAGAGGACCATGGAATCAGGATGGATATGAAGAGAGAATGAGAGAGAGACCCATTTAAATCAAAATCAAAATATATAATATGAGAGAGAGAGAGCGAGAGACAGGAAGGAGAGAGAGAGATGAGAGAGAGATGGAGCGGAAGAATCCAATCAAAGGGTGAAGCCTTTCAAAAAAACAAATGAGTGCAGCAACAAAGGTCTATTGGCGAAGCCTGACACTGAAATAACGCCCCATTCCATAGCATAAACCACCTACCTCCACCTTCACCCTAACTTTAGGGGGAAGCGAGCGGAACAGACAGACAACAGACGGAGAGGACAGACCATTTACAGTCCAGATCAGGGACAGACGGACAGACAGACAGACAGACAGCGTGGGTGTCCTTGCCCGTTCCCTCCCCAGCTCGTCCGACTGTGCCCCCCACCCCCCGTCCCCCCGCTGTCATTAAAACCTGTGGACCGAAGCTGGACCTGAACGCACCTCTTATTAATGATACTGACACCCAACCCCTACGGGCTGCTCTAGGAGCAAGAAAAAAAAAAACCCAAACAAAAAAACAAAAAAAACCCCCCCACCGTGCTTGGCCATAATTGGACAGCCCTCCAAATCTCAAAACCAACAACAACCACTCAGTTTACCTGTTCATCCGGAAAGGTGCTGCTGTCGCGATTATGTTATATTGTATAAATGTTTATTTTCCAAAACCTAAAGAAAATAAAAACAGTTTAGTGTATTATATATATATATTATATATATATATATATAAATCTATATATATAATATATTATGTATAATATATGTTACCATATATTATATATATATCATATATATAATATATTATATACTAATATATTATTATATACACACACAAACAACCCACACACACAACACCACCCACAACATAATATATATCATAGATAATAATATATATAATTAGATATTAATATATAGATATATATATATTATATAATTAATATAATTATATATACACACACACAACGTCAGTAAATGGAAATTCTTTCTTTTAATCCGTATTTGATGAAATTAAAATAGCTTGTTATAGTTCCCCAAAATTGATGATCGTAATTATATAATTTTTGTACAGATATATATATATTATCTTATATATATATATAATATATATATATATCTATATATAGTCACCCAACAACTTCCACTTTGTAAGTAAATTCCATATAACTCGTAATTAGGCTTGCAATAACAGACGGGATTGGTTTTGATTCCAAATTCTTTAATGGCAACAAAGTAAGTACATGCTTTCGAATATATTGATGTATGTATGTATTATATATATATATATTATATATATTCTATTATATATATATATATAATGGAGTTCAAGGTATCATATTTAGGCTCTAGTTGCTGAAATCAAATAGCATATAGACACAGCAACAATACCTATCTTCCCAAACTAACATACGTTATGACGCGGTAAATCAAAGTGCCACTCATTCTAACCTACTAAAACCAAGCCCCAATAAAAATTTAAAAAATAAATGGAAGAAATGGGGACTGGAATCCACCGGTGGACGGAAGAGTGGAAAAGATCCACAACACGTCTTCTGATCCAAGAAGTGGCTATATACTAAAAGTAGATTTTCAACATCAACCGCGCATTTGACGTCTAGGCCCAGTTTCCCTTACCGACGCTCCTGATTAGGGAAGATGATAAGCTTTAGTCACAGGGCTGGAAACTTCTCAGTTCTCTTTCGAAGAGTTTTCACATCAGGCAGGATGATGTTTCCGTCTCTCCTGAGGAATACGTCTTTCAAAAGTATTCCGCAGGAGAAGGGAACACACATCCTGACTATGTGAACTCTCGAAAGAGACTGAGAGTTTCCAGCCCTGTACTGGCTTATCAACAGCCAATCAGGAGCGTCCGTAAGGGACTGGCCTTAGACATTCAAATGCCCACGGTTGATGTGAATCCTACTATAGGACCACGAAAGTGACACGTTGATTTTATCACGTTGAACTCTGGTTCTCGAGGTTGTCAAGCCATTGTCTATGGATCAACAACCTTCTTACCCCTACCCCTACCCTTCCCGCGTCCCCCATACCCTTCCCCTCCTCCCCAAATACCATGAAATTCCCCCAAATACCATGAAATTCTTATGTGAATCACCATTTCAAGGCTTCAGTTTTTCCAGAGGCTAGGCTTGTCTAATTTTTTTCAGTTATTCTGTATGTATATATATGCGTATATACACACACACACACACACCACACACAACAGCCCACACACCAAACACACAATATAATCTATATTATTATATATATATATAATATATTATATATCTATATATATATATTATATTATTAGATTATAACTGGACGAATTTCGTTCGCGCATATCCAAAATATGTCAATATCATGTAACTTTCCTTTTCATACAAAAAACATAATATTGATGTGTGTGGTGCGCGGGTCGTGTGTGCGCGCGCGCAATACCACTGCAATATCCTTTTTCAAAAACCAAACACACACAAGAACATATGGCACATAAAAATGATTTCAACTCCTTATTCCATAAGTTGCATATTACCTTTATACTTACTTAATGAACTTAAAGAATCTAAAAATGGTTATTTAAACGCTAAGTAATAACAGCTTTGTAAAATGTTCTACGAAGACTATGAAAGGAGGAGAGAGAGAGAGAGAGAGAGAAGAGGAGAGATAGAGAAGAGAGAGAAGTGGGGGGGGGCGGCCGCGTTCATTCCGCTACACATTCGTTCAAAAAGACCACAGACCAGGGACCACCGGGCTAAAACTTTTTGCGGTCGCCTGTTGATGGATTGGGTGACAAAAGGTTGCCGATCGTAAACAAAAAACAACACGTGCCTTGGTTTGTTTGAATCTCTCTCTCTCTCCTCTCTCTCTCCTCTCTCCACACACAAATACTCTCTCCTCAACCGCACAAACAGGCAACGAATATACAATACAGAACTGAGCTAAAATGTTTTCTATTCGGAATATTCCTCCGGTTCCTTTTCTCTCTCTCCTTCCAGACCGACCCTCACACGAACACATAAACCACACCCACGTTGCACTAAATGGTTTTCGTTTACAAGAACACATGGAGGGACCTGATAAACAGCTTCATATCTCTACAGGATTGCCTACTGTGACGAGGGTGTAAAATGAAGTCATGCATGTAATAATAATAATAATAATAATAATAATAAAAATAATTAATAATAATAATCAATGATCTATTACAGTTTCTTTCACCATCTTAGCCGCATTTAAGGGCAATATAACCAATTTCAGAATTATAACCAAATTCTGAAAAAAACTAAGATTTTTACATAACTTGAATTTTCTTTTAAAAAATAAAAATGAAATTTTACAAAAATAAACTGCCATTTTTCTATCTATCTAATCTATCTCTCTATCATCTTATCCTATGTATCTATATATATATATATATTATAATACTAAATATATATAATATATATAATATACTATATATAGATATTCATATATATATAAAGCGCCTTGGATTTCTGACTATTTTTATTTTACCTGTGGTTATTCGCCTTATTTTATGAAGTCCACGTGCATCTACACGTGATTTTTCTAAGCATATATATATATATATAATATATATATATATATATATATATATTATTAGATATATATATGCTTAGAAAATCACTGTTAGGTTGCACGTGGAACTTCATAAATAAGCGAATACCACAGGTGAAAATAAATAGTCCAGAAATCCAAGGCGCTTACGTCTTTTACTCAGACATCGTCAAGGGAGTTAACCTCCTTGACGACGTCCTGAAGTCAAAGCACGAAATCGCGCTTGGATTTCTGACTATTTTTTTCCTTTTTGTGTGGTATTCGCTTATATATATAATATATATCTATCTATCTCTATATATATATATTATCTATATATTATAATATATATATATATATATAATAGTATAGATAGATAGAGAGACGATCTGCGGAAGGAGATGATGAGGGAGAGGAGAGAGAGGAGATTTCGAGATATTTCACATGTAAAACTTGCATTTTCAAATAAATAAAAAAATAAATAAAAAACGAAAAGAGATTCAACATAACTTGCATTTTCTTACAAAAAACTGAAATTTTACATAATTTCCATTTTCTAAAAAAACAGATTTTATATAAACTGTATGATCTTCCATAAAAAAAAAAAAAGAAAAAAAAAAACCCCTGAGATTTTAAATAACTTACGTTCTCTTTGGGGGGGGAAAACAGAAAAATACTAATCCCCCGGCTGAAGCTACGTTGATGGCCTGTAACTAAAAGAATTACAGTTGGCAAATAGCATCTTAGCCAGGGGCAAAGTTTTTAGGGTTGAAAATCTGGGAGATTAAGAGGGAAAAGTCATCAATCATCTGTCTTGTCAAACCATCAGTTCGCAAACGACTTTCTTGGATGACTCCCTCTTGCTAATCTTTACATCGGAGATTATCCCTCTTATTGGTATTGTCAGGGGGCTACATCGTCTCTGTTGGATGAGGCGTCCTCAGGTCCGCACCAGGCTTCCTACTCTCTCTTTTCAAAGGTTAAAAATATATTCTCTTTACAGAGGTTACATTGTTTTTTTAAATATGTGATTCGTCTCGGTTGGATGGGGGGTGTCATGCGGTCCACACCAGGCTCCCTACTCTCTCTCTCTCTTCAAAAAGTTTTATAATATACTCTCTTTACAGAGGTTAAATTTTTAAAAATATATGATTCGTCTCGGACTGGCCCTGAGGTCCCCACCAGGCTTCCTACTCTCTCTCTTAATAACAGAGGTTAAACAATTTTTTTTTAATTTGTAAGAAAATTGTGAAGACAATCATTTAAAGTCCGTAGTTCTACCGAAAATAGTGACCCCAAAATGACATAACTAGTAAGTTCTAATATGCAACGTTTTTTTTTTATGAAGGGAAATTCATATTCTTTAAAACCCAACATTTAAAAAATCGTATTTCCCAACGCCCAACACTTTAAAAGAATTATAGTTTATATTTTTTTAGCACCTGCAACGTTTTAAAGCATGGGGCAACACCTTACAAAAAGATACTGAAGTATTTTTTTCCTCACAAGAACCACTTTCTCTATAGTCCAGATAATACCCTCTCTACACCTCAACTTCACAAATCCTGACAAAAAAAAAAAAATAAATAATTAGGAAAAACATAAAAATACAAGATAAATATTTGACATTCCCAGTATTATTCTAAAAACGATCAATTGAACCGAAATATTAATAGGTATGATTACTGTAACGCTTGCCTTATTAAAGGGTTTGCTTACAGTAACGCTTGCCTTATTAAAGGGTATGCTTACTGTAACGCTGGCCTTATTAATAGGTATAATCACTATTACGCTTGCCTTATTAATGGGTATGAATAAAGTAACGCTTGTCTTATTAATGGGTATGATTACTGTAACGCTTATCTTATTAATGGGTATGATTACTGCAACGCTGGCCTTATCAATGAGTATGATTACTGTAACGCTGGCATTATCAATGGGTATGATTACTGTAACGTTAAGCCTGAACAGTTCAAACGGTTCTCCATCCCTCTCAGCGGGATAATAAATTTGTGCAAACTTTGCAATTTTTCTAATCAGTCACAACAGAAATAACAGGAAAATATTTAAAACTAACATCAATTCTACAGCTCATAATAAGAAGACAATGACGAGCAAAAAGACCTCGGACGCACAATGTCCGTTTTAATAACAGATACGACAACAGTTTTGAAATGGACACAAACACAGACACACACCCGCACAGCCTTCCCATATATTAATCACCCTTCCATAAGGACACAAAGGCCCAGATCCTTGACGAAGAAGGAAAACAACACGGACTTATACACTCTCGCTTTTGTTCTGTTCCGAAAGGTTTAAGCCCCAACAATCCGATTTCCGCGCGCGCAAACACAAACACAAACACAAACACACACACACACACACACACACACACACACACACACCTCGTTATCAGTAAAGGTTTCGCTAACGCTCTCAGTTTGGGCAAAAAGAATATGTTAATACAGAAGATTATTACTAAAAAGAATAAGTATATTATCAAATATTCTTATAATATATTTCCATCTACACAAAGAGCTTTATAAAAACCTACAGAGATGAAGTTCACTTGTCCATATCAATAAATGATTAAATATATTTATGTATTTATATCTATCTACGTAAAGAATTTTATCCAGACCTAAATCAGATGATCAGTATCGATTTACACTAATCTTCTACAAATAATGCCACATAGCAGAGAGAGAGAGAGAGAGAGAGAGAGAGAGAGAGAGAGAGAGAGAGAGAGGAAAACGCTACATGATTTTTTTTTATTCAATACTGTATTTTCCTTTCGTCAAATCTCTCTCTCTCTCTCTCTCTCTCTCTCTCTCTCTCTCTCTCTCTCTCTCTCTCTCTTATGAATGATGTACTATCTCTTTCTGTTTTCACTGTGGGGGTTTCATAAAAAGCTTTTCAAGCAAAAACACAAAGCAAAATTTTAAATTAACCTTGAAATAATAATAATAATAATAATAATAATAAATAATAATAATAATAATAATAATAATAATAATAACCACAAATCGAATAGGATGACTGTGTACGAAAAAAATAAAATAATAATTCTGATCTACAAAGCAAAACTTTATAATATAACACTAATAATAATAATAATAATAATAATAATAATAATAATAATTAATAATAATAATAAAATGATTGATTAATTTGTTAGTTCTTACTGGCGTCGAAACGACGAGGTTATTGACGCCGTAATAATAATAATAATAATAATAATAATAATAATAATAATAATAATAATATGCTGGAAGAAGACCTTCATTAATACCGGCCTTTATTGAATATAATGGCTATTACCATTATTATTATAATAATCCACAACGTTAACTACCGGCGCGCGAGCAGTTCACCGCCTACAAAAGAGCACGACAGGAGACGAGCTTAAACATGGCCAAGGTTCAAACCCATCAGCTCATCTCCTCTCCTTTCCATCCTGGAGAGGAGGAGGAGGAGGAGGAGGAGGAGGAGGAGGAAGGAGAATCCACCACGGGGTCAATGATTCCCTTCCGAACACTTAAAGGATCCATTGGCTTAATCCCTTTAAAACTTGAAGAGGCTCGGAGACGAGCGAATACCAAAACAGATGATCCAGATCTGATCCAGATAGCGACTTGGAATCCCTTTCCAGAGAGTACCGTAATCCTGAAAACCATACGGGATAATCCTTAAGAGACACGAGAGGGGGAGGGGGGACGGGGAGGAGGAACAATACTCCGGCGGCCCCCAAAGTCGCTGACATTTTTGGACACTTTCGTTTCTGATTAAGATGCTTCCGTAGAGCGGACGGACCTCCAGCGTCGACGACACGATGGGGCGTCCCGTGGAGAGAGAGAGAGAGAGAGAGAGAGAGAGAGAGAGAGAGAGAGAGAAGACGGTGGTATATTATAGTAAGTTTGACAAGAGATTTCAGAGAGAGAGAGAGAGGAGATGAGAGAGAGAGAGAGAGATACGAGAGAGATGAGAGGAGAGAGAGAGGAGTAACAAAGACCGTTGTAATAACTCAGGAAGAAATTTCCGAGAGAGAGCGAGAGAGAGAGTGAGAGAGAGAGAGAGAGAGAGAGAGAGAGAGAGATAGAGGGAGAGAGAGAGAGTTTTCCAGCGTGAGATTCGACAACCAAAGCCTTCCGGACGGACGGACGGCAGTGAAGAAACCTGGATCCAAAGGGTATTTTCCAGGAAAGCCCTGATTAACGATAAGTGGTTACAGCCTAATCGTCGAGCTAATGTTTGTTCAGATCCTACGGCGAAATCCTCCAGGAGAAGTGGGCCATAAAACTCGACATGTCCTGACCCTGCGCGGTTATAACAGGTCGTTGAGACGCGACAGGACTTCTAGAAAGCACACGCCTGAACTGGACCACGGCACTGCGACGACATTTTCCACCAGACGAAAGTAGAGAATCTTATAATCATATTTCATACAGTTTAACATAAGTCACCTTGCATTTTAATCTTTTACAGAGATTTTTGTCTGCCCATTTATTGATTTGTTAACTTTTTTTTTTTGAGAAGTGACCTCTTCTTTCTTTATCTCCCTATACTCCTATTACTTCTTTTTACTGAACAACATATATTCTGTGGAAGCTTGAATTTCAAGTCAATGGTCCTTGTGGTTGGCATATTCCGTATAGGGTTCACCTCCTGAATAATAATAATAATAATAATAATAATAATAATAATAATAATAATAATAATAATAATAATAATATATAATATATATTTTTTTTTTTTTTTAGTTTTCTTTTTATTATATTATTATGCTCTATCTCCTCCAATTCAACTGGGTGGTATTTATAGTGTGGGGTTCCAGGTTGCATCCTGCCTCGTTAGGAGTCCATCACTTTTCTTACTATGTGCGCCGTTTCTAGGATTACACTCTTCTGCATGAGTCCTGGAGCTACTCTCCCTCTAGTTTTTCTAGATTCCTTTTCAGGGATCTTGGGATCGTGCCAGTGTTCCTATGATTATGGGTACGATTTCCACTGGCATATCCCATATCCTTCTATTTCTATTTTCAGGTCGTTTGATCTTATCCATTTTTTCCCTCTCTTTCTCTTCAACTCTGGTGTCCCATGGTATTGCGACATCAATGAGCGATACTTCTTCCTTGATTTTGTCAATGGAACGTCGCGTCTGGAAAATCTATTTGCACGTAATCACCCTATCTGTTCTGATACCATAGTCCCAGAGTTTCATCTTTGCTTGATCGTTTTCTATCACTCTTCAGGTTGGTGCTCGTGACCACACTTATTACTGCAAGGTAGCTGATGTTTCTTGCTACCGGCTCCAAGTGGAGGGCTTTTGTCACTGAATCATGCCTCTTTTTGTACTGGTTCTGTGGCAAGTGCCGGACATTCGCTTGCTATGTGGTTTATGGTTTCATTTTTCGTATTAGCACTTCAACATCATGGGAGAGATGTTATTTCCGTCTATCGTTCTTTGAACATATCTGGTTCTTAGAGGCTGATCTTGTGCCGCTGTTATCATTCCTTCAGTTTCCCTCTTGAGTTCTCCCCCCTGTAGCCATTGCCATGTGTCATCGCTGGCTAGTTCTTTAGTCTGCCTCATGTATTGTCCGTGCAGTGGTTTGTTGTGCCAGTCCTCTGTTCTGTTTGTCATTCTCCTGTCTGTATATTTCTAGTCTTCGTCTACTTTTTTCAGTCCTTCTTTCCATGCAATCTTAGACCCACTCGTCTTCACTGGTTTTCAGATATTGCCCCAGTGCTCTGTTCTCGATGTTGACGCAGTCCTTTCTATACTTAGTAGTCCTCTCCCTCCTTCCTTTCGTGTTATGTATAGTCTGTCCGTATTTGCTCTTGGGTGTAGTGCATTGTGTATTGTCATATGTTTTCTGGTTTTCTGATCTATGCTGCGGAGTTCTGCCTTTGTCCATTCCACTATTCCTGCGCTGTATCTGATTACTGGCACTGCCCATGTGCTTATGGCTTTTATCATATTTCCGCCTGTTGAGTTTTGACTTGAGTATCGCCTTGAGTCTCTGCATATATTCTTTCCTGATCGTGTCCTTCATCTCTGGTGTTTTATATCCCCTCCTTCCATTATTCCCAGGTATTTGTATCCCGTCTCCTCTATGTGTTTGATGTTGCTCCCATCTGGTAGCTTTATCCCTTCAGTCCTTGTTACTTTACCCTTCTGTATGTTGACTAAGGCGCATTTTTCTATTCCAAATTCCATCCTGATGTCCCCAGATACAATCCTTACAGTCTGGATTAGGGTATCTATTTCCTTGATGCTCTTACCATACAGCTTGATTGTCGTCCATGAACATCAGATGGTTAATTCTGTTGCCTCTTTTCTTGAGTTGGTACCCGGCATCCATCTCCTGCAGTACTTTTGTCATGGGAATCATGGCTACTACGAAGAGTAGTGGGGACAGTGAGTCGCCCTGGAAGATCCCTCTTCTGATATTAACCTCTGCTAACCTTATTCCAGAGCTTGTAAGTATTGTATCCAATTGCGCATTTGTAATTTTTGAGGAAGAACTGGTGGTGTTTTCCTCCTGCCCCATATCTTTTAGGCATTCTATTAGCCATGTGTGTGGTACCATGTCGAAGGCTTTCTCATAGTCTATCCATGCCACATGCTTAGGTTGGTTTTCCTTCTCCTACTGTTCTTCATTACCATTTTGTCTATCAGGAGCTGGTCTTTTGTGCCCCTACACTTCCTTCTGCAGCCTTTCTGTTGGTGGGGGATGGTGCTTGTCTCCTCTAGGTAGCTGTATAGCCTTTCACTGATGATACCTGTTAGTAACTTCCACATTATTGGTAGGCAGGTGATAGGCCTGTAGTTACTGGCTATATTTCCCTTACTCTTGTCTTTTTGTACTAAGGATGTTCTTCCTGTGGTCATCCATTTGGGTGCATGGTGATTTGAGATACAATGCTGGAGTTGTTCTGCTATTCGTGGGTGTAGGGCCTTGAAGTTTTTGAGCCAGTATCCATGGACTTCATCGGGACCTGGGGCTTTCCAGTTTGGCATTTTCTTTAGTTGGTGTCTGACTGTGTCTGTCGTGATCTCTGTGAATCTTCGTTTTATTCTCCCTGTTTCTTCTTCCTTGACTTCCTGGAGCTATGTTGCATGTTTGTTGTGTGATACCAGATTGTTCCATATGTTTTCCCAGAGTCTCTTACTTGGTTCGGCTTCAGGAATTTCTTGGTGGTTGTCTTCCCCTTCTCAGTTAGGTTGGCTGTATAGTCTTTTCTGGTTGGTTCCGAATAGTTTTTGTTCTGTTGGTATCCCTATTCCTGTTCGTGTACCGTTGGATCTTATGTGCTTTGCCCTTAAGCCTCTGTTTAAATCTTCTATTATTATATTATTTATTATTGGATTATTATTATTATTATTGTTGTTGTTGTTATTAAAAGCCACAGTAGTGTTAAAAACATATTTTTGTACAAGGTTAAGGAGAGAATTTCGGATATTGCTCCGTATCCCTCTTCAGTATCCGAAAGTCTCTCCTGTATAGCCATTTTTAACCTCGTACAAAAAATAAACTTTTAACACTACTGTGGTTTTTAATTGTCAATATTATAGCCTCGTTACGGAGGTTCCTGAGTTCAATAATAATAATCTTGGCATGATCCACATGACGTCACGGCTTACGAGCAAAAACATCGAAAGGCTTCGGGTCATCCGTCGAAGTAATTTAATAACGATACAAAACTCGTAGCTCATTAACCGACAACAATCAAGGCTACGGACTCTCTCCGCCTTCTTTGTCTTGACAAAAGTTGTTTCGCCAACAAACGCCGCTGTTATTTTGCTCCCTTTCTTGAGGGGGGTTCAAAGGGGTGAGGCGAAAATACCGAAATTGAACAAACGAAAGGATAAAGAGGATTAGCCGTGACAACAGGTTCCCCCCAGATAAATTATAATCCTATTCTGAAGCGCCACACATGGAGAGAGAGAGAGAGAGAGAGAGAGAGAGAGAGAGAGAGAAAGGCAGCTTGGTCACTTGACGCCATAAGACTAAAGGGGTTCTCTCTCTCTCTCTCTCTCTCTCTCTCTCTCTCTCTCTCTCTCTCTCTCTCTCGCAAAATTGTATTGCATCTCGATTTCTGAACTATAAAGATACGTCATCTTGATAATGATAATTATCACTGTTACTGCAGAGTATGCCATAACCACAAAAGAAGAGTCCTCTCTCTCTCTCTCTCTCTCTCTCCGGAAAATGTATTTCATTAAAATGTATTACATTAATATACCTGACTTTTAACGATATGTTATTTTCCGAATGATAATTACTGCTCTCTCTCTCTCTCTCTCTCTCTCTCCTCCTACCTTTCGTAAGCCACAGCCTCGTATGATACCCTCACATACCTTTCATTATCGCCACTTCTTCAGGAGCGTCTTTTAATTAACAACCCCGAAAGTACCGTTGGTCGGTCGATTCGTACCGTCAAATCTCAAAGGAAAATGAACTGGCGGATACCCATGGGCATATATGCCCAGTGCCCACTTGTCACGTTTAACCGTAACCCACATAAACCAAAGGAGCCAACTAAAACAACCGGTTTGCAATGTAGAGAGAGAGAGAGAGAGAGAGAGAGAGAGAGAGAGAGAGAGAGAGAGAGAGAGGTGGGGAGGGGGGATTGTCATTGGTTATTGCAGCCTAACATTTCCTTCCAACCAATTTAGGCCATGGGGAGGTAACTTTGTTATACCGTGAAGACATTTAAGATGCTGAAGCTATGTTCAATATTGCCCCTCGAAAGCTAAGCCCTAACCTTTCGGTTTCCCTAATTTATTTTCATTTCATTATGATCATTCCAACTTTCATTCCCTCTTTTAAATATATTCTCTATTCGAAGCTTTCTGCCCTAAAAATAAATAATTTATTTTCGTGAATTATATTAATACCATTTACCTCCCTCGTTTTCATCTTATCTTTATCGCTGTATATTGCCCTGTGCTCGAATAATAATAATAATAATAATAATAATAATAATAACAATAATAATAATAATAATAATAATAATAATAATAATTATTATTATTATTATTATTATTATTATTATTATTATTATCCCTCTTCCTTTCTTCCACTTTTCATTCTCTTTCTCTGGCACATTTTATTATTACTACTATTATTATTACCCTTCCTCTCTTCCATCTACCCTTCTCTTCATCCCACGCCCCTTTTTATTTCTCCTCGAAGCCCTTTTTCCTACCCACCTCCTCCTCCTCCTCCTCCTCGTCCTAAGGCGTCTCCCGCCGCAGGATGCTCATTTCCAGGACGGATGGAGCTCGCCCGTAGGACCCAGGTCTCGGTACAGGATCCCTCCTTCGGGACCTAGGGATGATACCAAGGCCAAGGCTAATCTCTCTCCTTAATAAAGTTTTTTTTTTATTCATATATTGATTGCAAGGATCAGGATTGAAGGAACCTTAATTTGAATTACACACGCACGCACGCACGCGCGCACAAACACACATATATATATCTACATAATATATATATATATATATATATATATATATATATATATATATATATATGTGTGTGTGTGTGTGTGTGTGTGATACATATATATATATATACACACGTACACACACACACACACACACACAACACACACATATATATATATATATATATATATATATATATATATATATATATATATATATATATATATATTATATATATATAGTTAAACACAAAATCAAAAATCGCGTTGGAACAGAAATAAATTTCTGACTCTACTTGGGATCGAATTGCAATGCAATGCAATGCAAAGGTGGGGGGTGGCAGTGGGGCTACAAACCTGTGTGTGGTTCAGATGGCAGCGCCCTTGTCTTTCAACTGACTGAAAGGCCCGGTGGTTCGATCCCGATTTGAATCCGAAATTCAAATATATATGTGTGTATGTATGTATATATATGTATGTAAGTATATATATATATATATATATATATATATATATATATATATCTATATATATATATATATATATATATTATACTTTTCCATAATAATTCATCTATGCTGTATCAGCAAATTCTCGACTGACTATTCAGGCCGACGCTTGAGACACAGAGAGAGAGAGAGAGAGAGAGAGAGAGAGAGAGAGAGAGAGAGAATACATCTTCAATTACCCAAAACCCTTTCATTTCGTCCGTTAATTAACTAATAATGTGATCACACTTATTAAAATTTGTTCTGCAATGAAATGAATGACTCGGTAGTATTTGCAGAGGTTGTCATTACTGTGAAATAAAAAAAAAAATCTAAATTATACAACTTTCTTTTTGTTTGCTCGTAATTCATTTTCTTTAATTATTATCTAGTACCTACTCATTTTCAGATGTACAGATCTATCACAAAATTAAAGATACGTATTTGAGAAAGATCAGAGAGGTACACAGAGGAACTTTCCCAATTATCTTCAAAAGGTCACTGGATGGGCCATTTACATCAGACCTAGGCAACCTTACGGAACATGGAGGGCATTGGATAATGCATATGAGTATACAGAGAAAAAATCGGTGAAAGGCTAGCTACAACTATCTCTCTACTGATTAATTAAGTAGATTTGAAACTCACTGGATGCATGTTCGTACACTCATGTCCACGTACACCTTTTTTATACACAAGCGTACATAGACACAAAACATACACATACACACATACTATATACTATATATATATGTATGTATGTATGTATGTATATAAAATATATATATATATATATATATAATATATATATATATATATATATATATATATATATACCCATATATTCTCGCGGGTAAAGTTCATCGTTTCAGGTACCGGGCTCAAATCTAAACACCCGAAATCACCGGAATTACAAGCGATACAATAGCACCACAACTTTCCCGTTACAGAAGGAAAATCTTACAGTCATGGTCTATAGACCTTGCTTACAGTCATATCGTCGGTCAGACAATGGTCAACGTCGTATCGTTTCACGTCAGCCGCACATCTTTCGGGTCTTTCGCGATGACGTGCCCCGAAACGGACATTCACGCAAGAATTCAAGGTGATTCCAGACGAGTATTTGCGGTTCGTCAACGTGTTCTTAGCGATCTACGGATCAGCGACATAAACCGGGTCTTGGCTTCGTTACGAATTTTGTTTGTCGTGAATACTCTATATAGATAAAACCAAAATATTTATTACAGGACAACCAATCACATGCAACAGGAACATATCCAAATGCCTAGATTTGCGTGGACACTACTGCATGTGCACGCGTGGAGACCATTGCAATAAAAATAACGTAGGTATATGGATTGGAATGGGGGGGGTGGTGTTTAAACGGAGGGAGGGGGAATTTTCCAGTGAAGGAAGATCTGGGAGGTGATGATGTGGAACGGGGGCGGGGGGTGGAATGTTGGTGATTGGTTAACGCGAGTTGGAATGAGGTTTTAATTAAAGCGGCCACACCATAATATGAGGCAAGGTTTTTACACGCACCTCGGAACGAGTTCGAAATATGACGCACATTATATAAAATAAAATTCCCACTGATAACGAGTTGCCCGGAAACGGGACAAAACGAACATGCTGGGGGCCGAGGCGAAAAAAAAAAAAAAAATTATATATATATATATATATATATATATATATATATATATATATATATATATATATATATAACCTAAAAGATAAAAATTAATCATGCTGCTGAGCTTAAATATAAGTCTTAGTAACATACAAAAAACAAACAAACAACAAATTATTAAACATCCTGCTGCCCAGCTGAAAACAAAATCTCGAGTAACCTAAAAAAATAAAAAAAAATAAAAAAAAAAAAATAAGAAAAATTAAACACACTACTGCAGACTAGAAAAATATAAAATGCAGATCTTGATTAACCTAAGAATAATTACTAAATATGCTGCTGCCGAGCTAAGAGAAAATAAAAAAATCCCGGAGCAACCTAAAATAAACCAACCGCTCTTGCCGGGCTAAAAAAAAAAAAAAAAAAATCTCAAGTAACTGGGGAAAAAAAAACGTAAACATGCTGCTGCCAATAAAAATAGCAGATCTCGAATAACAATAATATATATATAATTAATATTATATATATTATATATATATATATATATACCGCATATATATATATATATATATATATATATATATATATATATATATATTCAAAACAAGCTGCTGCCAAGCTAAAAAAAAATAAAATAAAAATCTCTTCTCAATAAACCCTAACAAAATTTCAAATGCTGCTGCCGAGCTAATATATATATATATATATATATATATATATATATATATATATATATATATCTATATATATATATATATATCTAATATATATATATAATATATATATATATATAAAATTAAAAGCAAGATATTGAATAAACCTTTTAAAAAACCAAAAACATACTGTAGCTGAGCTAAACAAAACAAAAAAACAGACCTTGAGTAACTTAATAAAAAAAAAAAAAAAAAAAAAAATAATAATAATAATAATAATAATAATAATAATAAAATTCAACACGCGGCTGCCGAGCTATAAAAAATAATTTCGAGTAATCTAAAAAAAAATTAATAAAAAAAACAAATAAACATGTTGCTGCCGGGCTTTAAAAAAAAAGGAAAAAAGCAGATCTCGAATAACTAAAAATCAAAATAAACATGCTGCTTCCGAACTATATCTAATACATATATATATATATATATATAATATATATATATATATTATATAATAGTATATATATATATAGTATATTATATATGTATATGTATACATACATACATACATACATACATACATTACATACATACATACATACATACATACATACATACATACATACATACATACATACAATATATATATATATATATATATATATATATATATATATATATATATATATTTACATGCTGCTAGCACCTAAAAAAAAAAAAAGAGCAGACCTCGATAAGCTGGAAAAAAACAAACACGCTGCTGCCGAGCTTAAAAAAAAAAAAAAAAAGACTGCAACTTACCACAAACACTTCCATTGCAATCCAAACCACCTCTTCAGGTGGTACAACCTTCAGCCGGACATTGAATTGCAATGAACGAAGCATCCGCCTTGTCTGCCCCATAAACTGATGACTGACGAATTCTGAATTTCTCAGGAGTTGGAATAAAGAAAAAATAGAGTAAAATGAAAAGTTCAGATGCAAGAATACCGAAAAAGCACCTTTATAAGTGGAAATGTATGGGTAACAGATTACTATTGTTACCATGAAAAACGGGAAAAATCTTTCTCGAACGTTAGGGCAACAAAAAGTTGACGAATATAATTTTCTGGTCGTTTCTGATCCTCGTAAAAACATATTCGTAAAAACTAATTAAAAATAAAAAGAAGAAAAATCAAATGAAAATTAAATTGTGAAAATAAAAAATAAAGAACAAAATATATATAGAGTAAAAAATATAAAATGTAAGAATATAAAATTACAAAAAATAAACACATGAATAAAGAATATAATCAAATAAATATGAAATTATAAAAATTGCCAAAAATAAAGAACAAAATATATGTAAAATAATAAATATATAAATATAGGGAATTACAAAATATAAAAACATAAAAATATAAAATATATATTAAATATAAAAATGTAAACAATGCATAAACAAATTCATTATTTAAATGTTCCAGAAATGTATATGAAGTATCCCTTTTTAAAGTTTGTCCGACAATATCAATTCCGCTGAAATATTCAGATACGTTAACCTCGTGTTAAAGAACTTTTTGTGTTAACTTATCCAATTAGGAAAAAAATTCTGAACTTTAAATCGCCGTTTATTTATAACTCGAATACATGAAAATGAAGCAAAAAAAAAGGCATTTACAATTACATATTACAAAGAAAGAAAAGATATCGCCCAGTTCCTCTGTAACATGCGTGAAGCCATTCTTTAGGATATTTCAGAGAAAGCAACAGCTGTAGAAATAACTTTCTTCCATATGGTCAGCGGCATGAGAGAGAGAGAGAGAGAGAGAGAGAGAGAGAGAGAGAGAGAGAGAGAGAGAGAGAGAGAGAATTCTTTACCTAAATCGAAGGAAATTATTAAAGTTTACAAGTTTTTTTTTCTTAATCCTATAAAGTTCTGTACCAGTTTCATGAAAGAGAGAGAGAGAGAGAGAGAGAGAGAGAGAGAGAGAGAGAGAGAGAGAGAGAGAGAGAGAGAGAGAGAATTCTTTCTCTTCATAGAAAAAAAATTATTAAAGTTTAGGATTTTTAATTTTTCTTAATTCTGCAAAGTTCTGTATTAGTTACATGAGAGAGAGAGAGAGAGAGAGAGAGAGAGAGAGGAGAGAGAGAGAGAGAGAAACAATGGCCCTGCACTAATAAGAAAAAAAAGAAAGAAAAGGTGAAGTTCCAGCGGGTATCATACCAAATATCATGGTGTAATATCCCCATACCCACAATAGGCCTAATTAGGCACATCCATTTCAGATTTTCAACGGCTGTAGAGGCCTATACGCCAATCTAAGGAATGAAGTGAAGGTCGAGGAAAAGGGAAAACTCTAGAAGGAAAACCACCTCCTCCTCCTCCCCCTGAGCTACCATAAACTGTCGAAATTTTACCTGACATTCAATTTTCGAAGAAGCACCTTTTGTCTTGATGTAGATTTTGGTTACAGTAATCAAAATATGATTCTTCTATAATTTTGGGATTGAAAATAGTCAAACGTGTATCTATTCATCTGTTCCTCTGGAAACATAAGCTTCTTTGACGTTTTTCTAAATTCTAATTTGAATCATTGCTCATCAATATTTTGATTAGAGTGATAACATAAAACCAGTAAGTACTATGACGTCATCGATCTCGTTTCCCGTACTCTTTGACTTCTTGACTTCTAAAACAAAAGAGGCGCCAATCGACATCTGAGGAAAAGAAAACGGGTCGTAGGACACTTTATTTCACTATTTGAACTGACGTGCGCTGATTTTTATTCAAGGGCGCTAATCTCAACAAACGCAGAAACAAAAAAATAAAAACTTAAGGTCGAATTAAATGAAAGAACCAAGACTTAGTTCTCCAGGCTGAAGATAGGTTTTTTTTAACCACTTGACAAGGTTTGGAAACTTTAGTTATTGGCCTCCAGAATGGGATAGCAAAGAATTTTCATACTCCTCCCATGAGACATTCTAATTCTACAACTCTCTTGGACAACAGATGATATATAACTCTATGTGAAAGCAAAGGGATACTTCAAAGAAAGAGTACTGTAAGATCAAAATACAAATAAAACAAACAGAAATCCACTCTTACTGAACTAAACTGATTTCAACAAGACCTAGTGCAACACTCAATATAATCTAATTAATTTATCTCTCTCTCTCTCTCTCTCTCTCCTCTCTCTCTCTCTCTCTCTCTCTGTTAGTAATATTACCATGTAAATTATAGGTTTAATTCTCTCTCGCTCTCCCTCTCTCTCTCTCTCTCTCTCTCTCTCTCTCTCTCTCTCTCTCTTAATGAGATTAAAACGTAATTTATGAGTTTAATTCATCTGTGTGTGTAGTGTGTGTGTGTGTGTGACTTAATAAGAGTTACGCAAGCTTGTACAGAACACAAAACATTACCTCTCTCAATAAGAGTGCACCATGCAAATTATTAATCTCTCTCTCTCTCTCTCTCTCTCTCTCTCTCTCTCTCTCTCTCTCTCTCTCCAGAGTAGCAGCATCAACGCCTTGATGAACATTGCATCTTTAACCAGTTCACCTTACAAGTCGACTCCTTTGGTAAGAGTCACCACCCAACGACCAACACCTCGTTTCAGTGATGATCAGGAATTAATAATAATATCAATACCTTTATTCCACAATATTACAGTGGGTATTCTTTCGTTATCCTAAGCCGATGAATCATTTTCCCCACACTCAATATTTCGTACACTAAGCGCATGCGCGCTCACTGACACAGACACAGAAATGAATGAATTACTATGAACACTTGGACAGGATGAGCTAGTAATAGCCATCACCTTGTCGGTGATGGCTCCACCAAACAAGAATTGAATGTTGTTGTTGTTAACACCCTGTCGGTGATGGCTCAACTAAACAATTGAATGATTATTATTATTTTATTATTATTTTTTTTTTTTTTTTTTTTTTTTTTTGCTCTATCACAGTCCTCCAATTCGACTGGGTGGTATTTATAGTGTGGGGTTCCGGGTTGCATCCTGCCTCCTTAGGAGTCCATCACTTTTCTTACTGTGTGCCGTTTCTAGGATCACACTCTTCTGCATGAGTCCTGGAGCTACTTCAGCCTCTAGTTTTTCTAGATTCCTTTTCAGGGATCTTGGGATCGTGCCAAGTGCTCCTATGATTATGGGTACGATTTCCACTGGCATATCCATCCTTCTTATTTCTACTTTCTGATCTTGATACTTATCCATTTTTTTTTTCCCTCTTTTTCTCTTCAACTCTGGTGTCCCATGGTATTGCGACATCAATGAGTGATACTTCTTCTTGACTTTGTCAATCAACGTCACGTCTGGTCTGTTTGCACGTATCACCCTATCCGTTCTGATACCATAGTCCCAGAGGATCTTTGCCTGATCGTTTTCTATCACTCCTTCTTCAGGTTGGTGCATCGTACCACTTATTACTGCAAGGTAGCTGATGTTTCTTGCACAGGCTCCAGTGGAGGGCTTTTGCCACTGATCATGCCTCTTTTTGTACGGTGGTTCTGTGCAAGTGCCGGACATTCACTTGCTATGTGGTTTATGGTTTCATTTTTCGTATTGCACTTCCTACATATGGGAGAGATGTTATTTCCGTCTATCGTACTTTGAACATACTGGTTCTTAGGGCCTGATCTTGTGCCGCTGTTATCATTCCTTCAGTTTCCTTCTTGAGCTCTCCCCTCTGTAGACCATTGCCAACATTGTCATCGCTGGCTAGTTCTTTAGTCTGTCTCATGTATTGTCCGTGCATTGGTTTGTTGTGCCAGTCCTCTGTTCTTTCTGTCTTTCTCCTGTCTCTGTATATTCTGGGTCTTCGTCTACTTTTATTAATCCTTCTTCCCATGCACTCTTTAGCACTTGTCTTCACTGTTTTCAGATATTGCCCCAGTGCTCTGTTTTCGATGTTGACGCAGTCCTCTATACTTAGTAGTCCTCTCCCTCCTTCCTTTCGTGTTATGTATAGTCTGTCCGTATTTGCTCTTGGGTGTAGTGCTTTGTGTATTGTCATTTGTTTCCTGGTTTCTGATCAATGCTGCGGAGTTCTGCCTTCGTCCATTCCACTATTCCTGCGCTGTATCTGATTACTGGCACTGCCCATGTGTTTATGGCTTTTATCATATTTCCGGCGTTGAGTTTTGACTTGAGTATCGCCTTGAGTCTCTGCATATATTCTTTCCTGATCGTGTCCTTCATCTCTTGTGTTTTATATCTCCTCCTTCCATTATTCCCAGGTATTTTGTATCCTGTCTCATCTATGTGTTTGATGTTGCTCCCATCTGGTAGCTTTATCCCTTCAGTTCTCGTTACTTTGCCTTTTTGTATGTTGACTAAGGCGCATTTTTCTATTCCAAACTCCATCCTGATGTCCCCAGATACAATCCTTACAGTCTGGATTAGGGTATCTATTTCCTTGATGCTCTTACCATACAGCTTGATGTCGTCCATGAACATCAGATGGTTGATTTTGTTGCCTCTTTTCTTGAGTTGGTACCCGGCATCCATCTTCTGTAGTACTTTTGTCATGGGAATCATGGCTACTACGAAGAGTAGTGGGGGACAGTGAGTCGCCCTGGAAGATCCCTCTCCTGATATTAACCTCTGCTAGTCTTATTCCAGAGCTTTGTAAGTATTGTATTCCAGTTGCGCATTGTATTTTTGAGGAAGCTGATGGTATTTTTTATTATTATTATTATTATTATTATTATTATTATTATTATTATTGTCAGCAACTGTTAGGGAGTAGCAATTAATCATTGTAACTATTTGCCTTGTATATCAAGAGGAAGAGAAAACATAAAGGGGAGGAAGAGGGAGATGATAAGGAGGAGAAAGATGATAAAGAGGAGGAACAGGCAGATGATAAAGAGGAAAAAGAGGAAGAAGATAAAGAGGAAAATGAGGGAGACGATAAAGAGGCAGGGAAGAGAGAATGAAGAGAAGATGATGGACACCAGAAACACAGAACACGTCAGAGCTGGAATGAGAGGTACGAATCAAGAGGAGGAAAGAGTGCAGATGATGAAGAGGGAAGGAGAGGAAGGGAGAACAGAAACAAGAGCGAGATGAAGAACACCAAGAACAAGCAATCAAGAGTGAACTGGATTAACAAACAAAACAATTTTAAGACCAAGAAATAAAAGTGCAAGTCTTGGGTGATACGACTTTGCAAGTAGTCTAGACAGACAGACAGACAGACATATATATATATATATATATATATATATATATATATATATATATATATATATATAGAGAGAGAGAGAGAGAGAGAGAGAGAGAGAGAGAGAGATATATATAAATATATATATATATATATATATATCCCGACGTTTCGTAATGTCTTCATTACATTTTCGAGGGCTGTACAAAATAGATAGCATAAAATAAATTACAATAAAGCTAAGAATTTAAAATTCAAAAGTTGCACAATGAATACAAACTTAAAATATTAAAAAGACTAAAAGGACACCTTTAAAAACAAAAAGCGTAAACTAAACAGGACAAAAAGGATTAAAATAAGTAAAAAAAATAAAATAAAATAAAACACGAGAAAAAATAAAAAATTAATATTCAAGTAAAGTAAAACGACCAACCTATTCAGCGGCAATGCCAAGACTGGAGATCAAAGGAAGAAACTAAGAGAGGTGCAGTGTGCAGGCAGAGGTTTGGCTGTTCAACAAGGGGACGAGTTGTTTGATCATTAACGATTCTAAGATTGTTAAATCGTGGCAGTTGGAAGCTCGTCCTACAACTGTAAAGTCCTTGTTTTCAATGGAGGTTTTACATATTTTCGAATGATTTCTAATATTAGAAAACTCTGGGTTTGCAATTTTGCTGCCTGTCCTATAACTTACTCCACGATGTGAATCTATGCGTACCTTCAGAAGCCTCCTGGTGGAGCCAATATAAGTTCCTAAATTACATTTAGGACAATTATAGCTATACACACACCCGGAGGACATATAAGGGCACAAACGATCTTTAAACTTGAATAATGACCAAATGGTAACAGGATTAACGGGAATCAAATGAACCTTAATAGCTCCAAACTTATTA
>NC_087217.1:48648393-48675893 GCF_015104395.2 Macrobrachium nipponense | reverse complement strand
TACTAATACGAAAAATTTGTCGAGAGACGTCTAACCATAAGAAACGCCAAGAAATGACTAATACCATCAATTAAACACGTCAGAACGACAAAACACAGAATAAAAAAAAGAAATTCTGTTATAGAGGAAAATGTACATGTAGACCCGAGCCATTATACTGAATATACGTAAATCATGTTTATGATGGAACTGCTTACAAATAACCACATTAAGCACATTTAAAACATTACCCTCGCCAGATTCATATAGACTATAATATCAAGCTCACGTGCTTGCTTGCGTGCGCGCCCGTGCGTGCGTGCGAACGCAAACACGTGCACACGCCGCCGTACGCATTTCATTTAGATTTCACCCCCTCGTCACGATATACGGATTCTACAGCAAGCTAAAAAAAAGAATAAATAAATAAAAATAAATAAATAAATTAGTCGCGCCATCGGACCGATCGATATTCGCGGTGATGAGAAGAGCAACTGAGGACGGAAACTGAGACCGACATCTGAGGACGACAACTGAGGAAAGTATTTGATGACGGAAACTGAGTGCAACAACCGAGGACGGCATAACTGAGACCGACAACTGAAGACGGAAACTGAGACCGACAACTGAGGAAAGCATTTGATGACGGCAATTGAGTGCAACAACTGAGTGCAGCAACTGAGGACGGAAACTGAGACTGACAACTGAAGACGACAATTCAGGCGACAACTGAGAAGGGCAACTGAAGGCCAACGAATTTCTCTTCCAAACCACCAATCAAGGAATTTCGGAAGTCAGTCATTGGAATAGACCGGACACTAAAAAATATATATACTCGATGTTAAAAGTCTATGCGACAGACGAATTTTAAAATAAGTTTATTTCGAATATTAGTGAAGTAAATTATATTTGTTTATCAATGCTTTGCAAACACTACAACAAATATTCTGTTCAACATGAAGATAATCTGTACTGTAAACGAAAGGACAGAATAATGACATAAAATAAGCACGAACGATCACACACAAACTAGAAAAACTTAAAAACTAATTATTATTATTATTATTATTATTATTATTATTATTATTATTATTATTATTATTATTCTTATTATTATTATTGAACCAAACAACAACTTCTTTCAGTTTTCTTTTGAAGATTGAAAAAGAAACACTCCCCCAAAAATAAAAAAATAAAAAAAAATGTAAATATTTATAAAAAAAAAAAAAAAAACACGTTATACACATTAATTTTGTGGGTTTTTTTTTTTTATTATTATTATTTTTTTTTTTTTTTTTTTTTTTTTTGCTCTATCACAGTCCTCCAATTCGACTGGGTGGTATTTATAGTGTGGGGTTCCGGGTTGCATCCTGCCTCCTTAGGAGTCCATCACTCTTCTTACTATGTGTGCCGTTTCTAGGATCACACTCTTCTGCATGAGTCCTGGAGCTACTTCAGCTTCTAGTTTTTCTAGATTCCTTTTCAGGGATCTTGGGATCGTGCCTAGTGCTCCTATGATTATGGGTACGATTTCCACTGGCATATCCCATATCCTTCTTATTTCTATTTTCAGATCTTGATACTTATCCAATTTTTCCCTCTCTTTCTCTTCACTCTGGTGTCCCATGGTATTGCGACATCAATGAGCGATACTTTCTTCTTGACCTTGTCAATCAACGTCACGTCTGGTCTGTTTGCACGTATCACCCTATCCGTTCTGATACCATAGTCCCAGAGGATCTTTGCCTGATCGTTTTTCTATCACTCCTTCAGGTTGGTGCTCATACCACTTATTACTGCAAGGTAGCTGATGTTTCTTGCACAGGCTCCAGTGGAGGGCTTTTGCTACTGAATCATGCCTCTTTTGTACTGGTTCTGTGCAAGTGCTGGGCATTCACTTGCTATGTTGGTTTATGGTTTCACTTTTCGTATTGCACTTCCTACATTTGGGAGAGATGTTATTTCGTCTATCGTACTTTGAACATATCTGGTTCTTAGGGCCTGATCTTGTGCCGCTGTTATCATTCCTTCAGTTCCAGCCTTCTTTAGCTCTCCCTCTGTAGCCATTGCCAATTGTCATCGCTGGCTAGTTCTTTAGTCTGTCTCATGTATTGTCCGTGCATTGGTTTGTTGTGGCCAGTCCTCTGTTCTTTCTGTCTTTCTCCGGTCTCTGTATTTCTTTCTGGGTCTTCGTCTGCTTTTATTAGTCCTTCTTCCCATGCACTCTTTAGCCAATCGTCTTCACTGGTTTTCAGATATTGCCCCAGTGCTCTGTTTCGATGTTGACGCAGTCCTCTATACTTAGTAGTCCTCTCCCTCCTTCCTTTCGTGTTATGTATAGTCTGTCCGTATTTGCTCTTGGGTGTAGTGCTTTGTGTATTGTCATATGTTTCCTGGTTTTCTGATCTATGCTGCGGAGTTCTGCCTTCGTCCATTCCACTATTCCTGCGCTGTATCTGATTACTGGCACTGCCCATGTGTTTATGGCTTTTATTATATTTCCGGCATTGAGTTTTGACTTGAGTATCGCCTTGAGTCTCTGCATATATTCTTTTCCTGATCGTGTCCTTCATCTCTTGGTGTTTTATATCTCCTCCTTCCATTATTCCCAGGTATTTGTATCCTGTCTCATCTATGTGTTTGATGTTGCTCCCATCTGGTAGCTTTATCCCTTCAGTTCTCGTTACTTTGCCTTTTTGTATGTTGACTAAGGCGCATTTTTCTATTCCAAACTCCATCCTGATGTCCCCAGATACAATCCTTACAGTCTGGATTAGGGTATCTATTTCCTTGATGCTCTTACCATACAGCTTGATGTCGTCCATGAACATCAGATGGTTGATTCTGTTGCCTCTTTTCTTGAGTTGGTACCCGGACATCCATCTTCTGTAGTACTTTTGTCAAGGGAATCGTGGCTACTACGAAGAGTAGTGGGGACAGTGAGTCGCCCTGGAAGATCCCTCTCTTGATATTAACCTCTGCTAGTCTTATTCCAGAGCTTGTAAGTATTGTATTCCAGTTGCGCATTGTATTTTTGAGGAAGCTGATGGTATTTTTCCTCTGCCCCCCTATATTTTCAGGCATTCTATTAGCCATGTGTGTGGTATCATGTCGAAGGCTTTCTTATAGTCTATCCATGCCATGCTTAGGTTGGTTTTCCTTCTCCTACTGTTCTTCATTACCATTTTGTCTATCAGGAGCTGGTCTTTTGTGCCCCTACATTCCTTCTGCAGCCTTTCTGTTGGTGGGGGATGGTGTTTGTCTCCTCTAGGTAGTTGTATAGCCTTTCACTGATGATACCTGTTAGTAACTTCCACATTATTGGTAGGCAGGTGATAGGCCTGTAGTTACTGGCTATATTTCCCTTACTCTTGTCTTTTTGTACTAAGGATGTTCTTCCTGTGGTCATCCATTTGGGTGCTTGGTGGTATTTGAGATACAATGCTGGAGTTGTCTGCTATTCGTGGGTGTAGGGCCTTGAAGTTTTTGAGCCAGTATCCATGGACTTCATCGGGACCTGGGGCTTTCCAGTTTGGCATTTTCTTTAGTTGGTGTCTGACTGTGTCTGTCGTGATGTCTGTGAATCTTTGTTTTATTCTCCCTGTTTTCTTCTTCCTTGACTTCCTGGAGCCATGTTGCATGTTTGTTGTGTGATACCGGATTGCTCCATATGTTTTCCCAGAGTCTCTTACTTGGTTCGGCTTCAGGAAATTTCTGGGTGGTTGTCTTCCCCTCTTAGTTGGCTGTATAGTCTTTTCTGGTTGGTTCCGAATAGTTTGTTCTGTTGGTATACCCCTTATTCCTGTTCATGTACCGTTGGATCTTATGTGCTTTGGCCTTAAGCCTCTGTTTTACATCTTCTATTGTGTTGTTTAGTCCCCTCTCTTGTACTTTGTATTTCTCGTTGAGTTCCTCCCTTGTTTTCTTGCTTCTTAGCCTCTCCTGCCATCTCTTTCAGTTTACTCAAGTCAGATCTCATCACCATGATTTGCTTTCCAGGCGCCTTTTCCAAGGAGGTGCTGTTTTGGTTTCTGTTGGGTTGGTTGTGCTGGTGGTGTGGTGTTCGAATTCCCATCAGTCTGCTACTAATCTTGCTCTGCATATGTCAAGTTATTTGTTTCTGTGATAACTTGGTGGTCTGTATTATGCCCAGTATTTCATTGACCTCACTTGTTTTTCTCCCTTAATTTCTTGGTGTTGTAGGCTTTCATGGAGGGGATCTTTGTTCTCTCTGTATCTGGCTCCATCCATTGTCTAATCTTTTCTACCCATATCCGTCCTCATCTGTTACTTCGTCGGTGTTTCTTCGTGTGTCGTTGTTCGATACCATCATCCTCCCTGTCGTCTTCTGTGGCATCGTCTCTCAGTTCGTTCTTCGTGTAATTCGTTGTCGTGTGACATTTCCCTTTTCCAGTTCTTCTCTTTCTGTTGGGGAGAGCCAGTTCTTTTTCTTTATGTTCTTACTTGGTCTGCCAGCCTCTGCTCTGTTTGGGGGGTGTTATTCCTCTCATTCCAGATGTTGACCAATCTTCTTCTCATATCCTCTCTCCGTCGGGTTGCTTCTGATGTAGCATCTCCATATTTCCTTATTTTCTTCTCTTGTCCATTTCTTCCTTTTTGCCTCTGTAGCTCCAATCTCAGGCTGTTGATTATTGTCGTTGTGTGGATCAGTTGCTGGATGACGACCTCCAAGTACCTGACGTCCTTCCCCTACAATTGGGTCGTACCGCAATTTGCGGTCACATCTTATACGTTTCAAGATGGTCCCGACCTTATACGAAGTCTTCGCAACATACCTATAGGAAATATAGAAGACGCACTGCACGACCGCTTTTTCTAATAATAATAATAATAATAATAATAATAATAATAATATAATACAGTACGACGAAATTATTAGTATTATTTATTATTATTATTATTATTATTATTATTATTATTATTATTATACCGCAAGTCACTGGATTTCGGTTCACTCCGCCAAAAGTTCGTACACTGCTTTGTTTATATATATATATATATATATATATATATATATATAATATACTATATATATATATATAATATATTATATATGTATGGTATGTGTGTATGTATGTATGTATAAAACGCTCGAACAACCAGAGCGCAAAAGGTAACGGCGTCATCACCTGCAATTTGCGGTCAACATCTTATACGTTCAAGATGGTCCCGACCTTATACACGAAGTCTTCGCAAGCATACCTATAGGAAATATAAGACGCACTGCATGACCGCTTTAATAATCTTAATAATAATAATAATAATAATAACAGTACTGACGAATATATTATTCTATTATTATTATTATTATTATTATGTATTATTATTATTAGATTATTATTATTATTATTATTATTATTATTATATATTATTATTATTATTTTATTATTATTATTATTATTATGTCCCTAATGAAAAATGAAAAATGCGTGAAAACACAGTACGATAATAATAATAATAATAATATAATAATAATAATAATAATAATAATAATAATAATAATAATAATAATAATTATTATTATTATTATTATTATTATTATTATTATTATTATTATTATTATTATTATCATCATCATTATTATTACGGACTTGTAAAAAAACTACACCGGCATAATAAGAAAACATTATCAAAATAACGCGTGAATAAGTGGCGTAAGACATAAAAACGGAAATGTATGAGTGAAAAAAAAAACTTTAAAAAAATTTTTAAGAATAAAAAACAAAAAAACCCAAAACGCATACATCTCAATTTCGATCTCCATTTTAAAACTCACTTACACCCCTTTTCTACCAGTGCATCCCCTCCCCACGCACCACCACCCCCCACCCTCGATAATTCGTCTCCATCACACCCTCCTCTATATTCCTTTTTTTATATATACCCCTATTAGTCGCCTATTCTCATTACTCCCCCCCTCCAACCCCCGCCCCTCCCCCCTTTCACCATCAATCATCATCAACGCTCTCATTATCAACCGTATCTTCACCATACATCTCATCCGCTCATCCTTATGTCATTTTCAACGTGGCTTATTTTCTAAATATTTACGGGTTCGGCGATGAGAGATATGTTCGATTTTTGTTTTTCATATATTTTCATATTTTTGCTTTTTCCAATATCTAGTTGTGGTAAAATAACCATGATCTTCCGGTTTATATATATATATATATATATATATATATATATATATATATATATATATATATATACCATATATATATATATATGTATATATGCATATATATATGCTATATTATATCTATATATAATATATATATATATCACATATAAATATATGTATATATTAATATATATATATTTATATTGCATATATATATACACAATATATACAAATACATGCACACACATGTAATTATATATGCCATGATTACTAGTGGTGACAAGAGAAAGCAGGAAAATAAAGAAATACTTATTAAATGACAAAGCACAAAGAGAGAGAGAGAGAGAGAGAGAGAGAGAGAGAGAGAGAGAGAGAGAGAGAGAAGAGAGAGGAATGAGGAAACTTTCCAACGCCCAACTTAATCATTCAATTTTCCCCCGAACTTTTCCTTCAACCCCATCCCCCAACCCCCAATCTTCACCGAACAGGAATGGATGCAAAAATCTTCTTCCGTAACCGAACACAAATTACAGACGAGAGAGAGAGAGAGAGAGAATGAAAATTCTTAAACCATAACTTTTTATCGCACCTTTCCGTTACAGTACTCACGAGAAGCTGTAATGGACGCGTCACGCAATTTCATCTTTTTCTCCTCTCTCTCTCTCTCTCTCTCTCTCTCTTCTCTCTGAGAACGGAATTCCGGAAGCTTCTTTTCTGGCGCTAGTTTTTAAAACTATCGGAAAATCGTCAATAAAGGGAAATGAAACATGTTTCATTTGGTCAGAGCTATATATATATATATATATATAATATATCTACTATATATATATATATTATATATATATGCGTGTGTGTGTCAAAGCGCGCACGTATCACTTGTTGGCCGAGTCGGTAAAGACGTACGTCGCTGAAGTCCTGATTTCTCCTCTGTGCGCTAGTTCGAATCCACGAGAGGACGAAATTATTAAATAATAAAGAAAATTCCCCTTCCGTTAACATACATATGAGAATATATTAATTCCAAGGTAGAGCGAATTGGACATTAAAGGACATTTGTAGCTTAATGCGTATATATATGTGATAAAAATTCTTATCTACACTCAAGTACACTTATAAAGGTTGACTTGATTGTATCCTTATAAATACTCTACCCAATCCTTCAATGCAAAATAGCATCACATATATAAGTTCCCCTAACTCAACTTCATCGGCGCAAGGAATATAAGAGAGAGAGAGAGAGAGAGAGAGAGAGAGAGAGAGAGAGACACATTCCGATACCACGTTGTCAAAACGAAATAACATCATCCTCGTAACTCCCAAAAACTCAACTACATCGGCGCAAGGAATATACGAGAGAGAGAGAGAGAGAGAGAGAGAGTACCCGAAACCACGCCTATATCTGACCATAGGCCCCTGAGCCTTCCAGTATTTTCTCCGCGGCCCATAAGGTATGGACCACGTAGAACCACTGTATATACTGAATGCTAGCATAGAATAAAATAAAAGTATTGAAATAAAAAGAAAAAAGAAAAGAAATACAAATTATCGAAATACTTTCGTCGTGGCGTCTATAACCATGAATAGCATGGCGTGAGCTTAGAAAATCCGCTCGGATATGATTATCATTATGATTATCATCCACACGACTTGTGAATCGAAGAGGCAATTCCTGGTCGCAAATTGCGCATCTGCAACTATGTCCCGCGACGCTATTCGGGAGTTTTGTTCGGCAAATGTGCAAGGATTTGAAAAAAAAAAAAAAAAAAAAAAATTATTTGATAAGTTGTGAATTTTCGACGAAGACAAAAGCAGTTTATGGAATTTTCGTGTCAAAAATATTATATATATATATATATATATCTTTATATATATATATATATATAATATTAATAATATATATATTATATAATAAAGGTACTAATGCCACGGAAGAAAATGAAAACAGCGAGAACTCTCGAGATCTTCGGTCTTAACGACCTTTTACTACTCAGAGGGAAGACTAATAAAGGGTCGTTAAGACCGAAAGATCTCGGCAATTCTCGTGTATATATATATATATATATATATATATATATATATATATATATATATATTTTATATATATATATTATAGAGTATACATATATGTGTATATATATATGTAATATATATATATATATATATATATATATATATATATTATATATATATATATTCCTCCGTCGGATTACCTTTATTTGTACACATGAAATCCCGTTTTATATATTTCGTGATCAAGTTATATATTATATAGATATATATATATATATATATATATATATATATATATATATATATATATGTATATATAGATCCTATACATACATCCATACATACATACTACATGAATACATATTCATTTAAGGGCAAACGTCACATATAATACATAACCATTATTAGTCATTTACCTATTAATATAATGCCAAACTTTCAATATATTCCTTCCCTTCCTTACGAAATAAAATCCATAAAATGGTGGTGAAAATTCGACATCAAAGACTAAGGAGTGAAAAGGCTCTCTCTCTCTCTCTCTCTCTCTCTCTCTCTCTCTCTCTCTCTCTCATTTTTGGCCTTCTTCCAAACTTTCGGAAATCCTGTGGCACAAAATGTATTTCTCTCTCTCTCTCTCTCTCTCTCTCTCTCTTCTCTCCTCTGTCTGTCTCTCTCTCGTGGATCCAAGAGATGCTGATGAGGAATGGGGGGCGACGCTCCCCCTCGACGGGAACAATCTCTGACTTGCCAACCATACTTCCAAATAGGCCTTGAGGTCATTAACGTCCCCCGAGAGGAGATCTTGATTGGTGGTGTCTATATATATACGTTTGTGAGTGTTTGTGTGTGTATGTGCGGGGCGGGGGGGGGGGGGGGGGGGGGGGGGGGGGGGGGGGGGGGGGGGGGGGGGGGGGGTATTGTGTGTGTGTGGGTTTGTGTGTGCGTGCAGGTGACACACGCACACACCATCTTGTCATTTCTTGAAGTTTCGACTCAGGCACAGCAGAGCTGCTCCTTGTTTGCTTTGATGGCAGTGTTATACTACTACTTGGCGTGTCGTGGGGATGACTGCCCCCCCTCCCTCCCTCTCCCCTACCCATAACAACCCCTCCACCCCCCACACAAACCCACCATCCCCGTCTCCATGCTGTGTGTATGTGTGCAGCAGCCTCCTTCCATCCCTTCGGCTTCCCCGCCCCTAAGCGCCCCTGCTGCCTCTGCCTCTGCTGCTGCTGCTGCTGTGACCGCCGCCGCCGCTGTTGTCCTGACGAGGAGGAGGCGGTCGGTGCCTGTCGCAGCAGCGGCAGCAGCAGCAGAAGGGGACTCGCCGAGGGCTTTTGGTAGTTTCCGAGGGGCTGGCGAAGGACACAACGCTCGAATATTTCCACGGGGCCGGGGCTAATTAATGGTTGTTATAGTGGGGTGAGAGGTAATATACAGTGAACATCGGTGGCTGACATCTGAGATGGGCGAGATAAGAGCACGCGGGGGGAGGGGAGGGGGTAAGGGGGGCGGGATGCCATCGCGGCCGGGACTCGCTCGGCGACCAATGAGTGGCGTCTCCGGCTGATCTATGGTACGGTGGGCGGGGCGTCGCGCCGGCCCCGCCTCCCTGCCGTAGCTTAGGCCGCCCCTCACACCTTCCCCAGTGTGTATCTCGCTGTCCGTTGGGGAGGAACTGTATATCCGTGCGCTGCCGCGCTGCGCTAGCTCGCTCGCTCAGTCGCTCGCTCTATATATATCTTTTCTCTCTCTTTATCTCTCGCGACGAGAACTCCACGCGGAAAAACGAAGTGGTCAGAGACACAGGCAAGAGGCGCCCTCTCGCTCGAAAAGGAGGAGGACGACTACTTTTTGGCTCTGGAGACTTTTGAGGGGGAATTACGAAAAAAGAAAAAAATTTAAGGAGGCAGTGAGCGTCGGGAGTATCGAGCGCTCGAGAGAGAGACGATATCGCAAGATGATAGTGTGTTGTTCTGGGTGTCAGAAGCCCATCACGGGCAAGTTCCTGGTGACGGTGCTCGATAGGACGTGGCACGCCGAATGTGTCCGTTGCTCCGACTGCGGATGCTCTCTCACCGACAAGTGCTTCTCCAGGGAAGGCAAGCTCTTCTGTAAAAACGACTTCTTCAGGTAAGACACGCCCCCCCCCAAATATCAATTTTATATATGTGTAGTAGCCATCACCTTCTACAGGTAATTTAAATAACATATTCCACAGGTAAATAACATAAATATTACGCCTCGCCAAAATACAGATAGGGCAAGGTATGGGCATGGCCGAGAAACTAATATACCCAATACCCACCACTGGCACTGTGAATGGTGCCACCGTTCTCCGGTGACAGATTCCCACACGATTCCACGTTAGCTCAATGACGAAGGCCAATTCCAGACTGCGTGACTTAAACGTAAACACAAAGTTCCATCCATCTCCAAAACAACGGTGAAGTAATAACGTTATTTCTAACAACTGATAAGTAATAAAAACAACTCGAATAGGCGACAACGCAATGAAAGCGAAATTCATTCACAATTTGCTCTTGTAACGATTAGTTCGTTGGAGTGAAAGCGTTTTTATTTTTCAGAACACATGTGAATCAGTTCGATAATGTGAAGTCTGCATGCAATTCTATAACGATTAAACCTCGTTTTTTTTATTTAAAATTTTTTTCTTAAATTTTCCAAGAGAGAAAATATGTAAATAACCTGTAGCCTATCCAAATTTATTGTCTCACCCATTTTTGAAAACGAGACAGCTTAAAAGACATCCAGTCAGCTTAACGTTTTGTCACATTTAAAAGAAGGAATCTTTTAACCCCTTTATGCAAGCATTTATATACTGGAGATAGGATCGAAATAGCATATAAAAATCTCCATTGGCCAACATCTTCTTGGCGTGACAACCACAGGACCTAAATTGCTCTCACAGGATTCAAAACTCATACTCACGTCATGAATAATATTCTATGCTAATATAACAAAATGGACTACGGGTGAAATACCGTTATCTGCTTGTAATAACACGGGAAGTAGGATCTAAAATATTATGATAACAGCGTCGCCAAACGAATGTGAAAAAAAGCAGAAAGCATAAAATGACGTTCGATGGAAGACGAAGTGTATATATCTTCACAGTTAAAAAAAAAAAAAAAAAAAAAGTGTTGCGAGGGAGAGAGGCAGATGTTACGAACTGACAAGCAGAGTATCGTGTGGGTGGTATTTGATAGTTAGGCCGTGATAAAATGTCACACCCATTATACATGTACAGTGGAATTAGAAAAATGGTTAGAGTCACAAGTGTATGTGACAACATATATATATATATTCTATATATATATATATATATATATATATATATATATTTATATGTACACTACTGGCAGATATAGGTGACAACAACCGGTTGGAGACAAAAATAAAACTAGTCTGAAAAGTCCAGTGCTTTTTCGATGTCGTCTAGGGTGTGATTTATTGACAATTATTATTACGGTCAGTCACGAGCTACGGTAGATAATTAATAACCCTTTAAATATAATGCAACCGGGTTCTAAATAAAATTCAATCCTTTTCGAAATAAAATACATCGTTTCTAAAAAAAAATGCATACGGGTTCTACATCAAATGTATTGCAATCGGGTTTCTAAGTAATATTTAAAAATGCTATCTGGTTCTAAATTAAGAGCAATCGGATTGCTAAATTAAGTGGAATCGGGTTCTTTTAAATGAAATGCAACGGGTTACAAATTACAAGTGATCAGATTCTAAATATAACGCAATCACGTTCTACGTCCTGAACAAAAATCCAATCGGGTTCTAAAATAAAACAATCAGGATCAGTGCGACACCTGCCCAGAAGCAGCCTGTGTACTTTGTGGTCTTACTTGACTCGACCGAATATGGCGACTGAATACATAAATGCATAGAAGTCTCAACACTCCGTTGTACATTATCAATACGGAGGTCCATATCGCTTATAATTACAGCAGTACGTTACGTACATATTTAGGGGTACGTCGTGTTATACAGGGTCCGTACTTTTTTTTTTTCTTTTTTATCATAACGCAGCGTGTTCCGTTTGACAAACGACTAAGGAATACCGGCCCAAGAACTATACTCAAATAGTAGGCTTCCGTCTGGGAAATCATTTTAAAAAGCAGTAGACAAACTGGCTGATGAATTTTGTCCAACGATAACGACCAACAGATCTACCGGTAATCGTTCGGACAAGAAGGGAATATAATTTACAACTGCCATAGTTTGACAAAAAAAAAAAAAAAAAAAAAACAAAAAAGAAAATAAAAAAGTTAGTTTAGAAACGCCAACGATTTTATCACTACGATCAAAGCCGATCATAATCAAGATGCGCAAGTGGCCAGTATAATAATTTCTCGTCCATTAAAACCTTCCCCAACATAGTATCTACCGAAATTATTATGAATAGTAATCGCAAAAAGTGAATTACTGTCGCCAGTCATTTTATTCTCACATAATTTCGGCTCTTCGAGTGATGTAACAACCAGGCCTCTTGGTGTATCATTTCTATTATATATATATATATATATATATATATATATATATATATATATATATATATATATATATATATATATATATATTATATATATATATATATATAATATGCCTTCGAAATCACTTCACAATCCTGTCAACGAAATTATGAAATATGTCCCCATTAATATGTAACAATTTAAAAACCTCCCGTAGAAGAAGCACTCCTAAAGACGTAACGTGCTACAGTCGCCCACCCGAAAACCCGAAAACAGCGACTAGGTACTTTTCACCCGCAAAATTGCCGAGCAATTGCAATTCATCTCCGGAGAGTCGACGATCATCTCTCGTCGCTGATCAACTCCCGGATAATCCTCAGCGTCTGAAATGAAATGGTTATATCGGCGATTATCATAATCGGAGCGTGTAGTAGTGATCCGATGCTCCGTAGCAATTGGCCGTTAGCCTGTGAATTTCCAAGGCTCTATATCGGCATTCAGTCGAGACATTGCGATCGCTATGCAAAAAAGGGGGGGGGGGGGGGGGGGGGGGGCAACTTGCACAGCGAAGAAGGAACAACGGTTGTGCTTGCTTTGCACGTGGTGTTGGATGGCGGTAGTGACGAATAATATAATGATAATAATAATAATAATATTAGTAATAATAATATAATTAGCCATTTTTGACAATTCTCGGGGGTTACACTTGAATACCCGACAGTTTACGACGACAAAACGATCGTAAAAATAACTTGACGTAATGTTTCACAGTCCGTAACTTTTCTGTTTCATCTTATTTTCTTTTTTAACCCGCAAAATAAAATAAAAAACTTCGAAGAAAATGTTATAATTCTAAATAGATCGATGGTACGACATGCGATTGTACGGACGTTTACGCAGAAACATTCTCTCTCTCTCTCTCTCTCTCTCTCTTCTCTCTCTCTCTCTCTCTCGTTGTAAGTGTTCCATAGCTGTCAGAAAATGGAAATGCCGTGGCATATATCATACACGAAATATATCTAATTATCCGACTCTTTACGCGGGTGATATTAACACCGCTATTTGTTGCGGTGTATCCATAGGAGCGGATGTGTGTGTATGTGCTATACATATGTATGTATGTATATATGTATTACTCTCGTACTAATTAACGGAAAAATGTACTGAGCGGTGCCGTTCATCGGAGATGGAAGTGGTACGGAAATATATCAGTGGAAATGAAAATGTCTTCACGGTGAATAGTTGAAAATGAGTCGGGGGGATTAAATCTCGCTTTAATGAAAATCTCAAGAGAGAGAGAGAGAGAGAGAGAAGGCGGTCAGCTGCAGTGTTAATAATTCAAAAGGCCGAAAACGCTACCGCAACTGTTGGAACCCGAGGTATATAGTGACCATCGCTAATAACTCTCTCTCTCTCTCTCTCTCTCTCTCTCTCTCTCTCTCTCTCTCTCTCTCTCTCTCTGAGAGCGACACTGAAGGTTTACCAAATTTCCTTAATTTCTTAAAATATTGTCAACACTTCCAAACCCGGCGATTACAGTACCATCAATCCGCATTATCACCTTCATAGGCTTATCGTTACTGTCATCACCGCCATTCCAGGAAGACGAAGTACCGTCATCGTTACCACCACCGCTACGATTCCACTTCATAATCACCGATTTCGTATGGGGTTTTCCTTCGCTCTGTCTCCTTAGGTTATAAAAAAACGGCGACCGAAAACTCGCCATAAACCAATGTATCATATTTTATAATGAGATGCTCAACAAGCAACTGCTACTATATTACGGTGAAGGAAATAGAAACACGGTCACAGTAGAAACCTATGCATCGTATTTTTACAATGGAATGTTCTGCAAGCAACTACTATTATTTTACGGTGAAGGAAGTAAGAACAAGGTCACAGTAGCAACCTATGCATCGTATTTCTACGATGAAATGTTCTGCAAGCAACTACAACTATTTTACGGTAAAGTATATTATATATATATATATATATATATATATATATATATATATATATATATATATAATATATCTATAGTGAAGTATTCTGCGAGCTAACTTATACTAATTTTACGGTGAATATATATATATATATACTATATATATATATATATATAATATATATATCTTTTATATATATATATAATATATTATATAAAATAACACTGTCAACGTTACAATCAATACATTGTATTTCTACAATGAAATGTTTCGGAAATAAGAACATGGTCACAGTAAAACCCATGCATCGTATTTCTACAATGAAATATTCTGCAAGCAACTACTACTATTTTACGGTGAAAAAAATAAAAATTATATACACACACACATCTATATATACATATATATATATATATATATATATATATATATACTAATATATATATATATGTATAGTATGTATATAAATAACAAAGTCAACGTTACAACCAATACATGGTATTTCTACAATGAAATGTTCCTCGAACAACTAACACTACTAGTGCTGCGTAACTGCTACTCCTACTAGTATACTGCTTTACGGTGAAGCTAAGAGCAACAAACTAGTAGAAGTGAATTACACCCCAATTACACCTCCCGCTCATTCTTATTGTGCTTTGACAAAACTGGCCGAGACTTTATAATATAATTACGACGTAAAGCAACTCTCATTCAGTTTTCACTCGCTGCTGGCAAAGCCGTATACACTTAATTCCATATCTGAAACAAAAAATATATATAAAATATACCTCTATCCTATGTGGATAGGCGTGGAAAAAGATGAATTAGGGCGAAGGGACCATATTTTACACATTTTACACCTCCGGTGTGTTGGCGTTCATTTCAAAACTGTTTTGTAGAATTTACTGGCCACTGAGAGTGATTGTATTTTAAGCGTTTCTTCCGGGCGTTAAAACCTGTACCTAGATCCTAACCGAAGGATGGATTTGACCGTCCTTGAAGATGAGCGTTATGTATTTAGAAGGTTTATATATATAAAGAACATTTTCTTATATATAAAAACCGATCTCCGACACGTTCGGCGAGGAAAGCTTTGCGCATCGCTTATAGCGAAGGAATGACCGACGATATTTCTGTGTACACATCTCCGAGCCAATGTCGCAAAAGGTTGCCAGCATTGTCATACGCAAGAATTTACTACCAGACACAACCGAGATTACGGAACTCCTTGCAAATCTCCGCGACATTGCTTGAGAATGTTATTCCCAACGACAAAGTTAATGTTAAGTCGCAGAAAAAGATAGTGACACAATGAAATACATAATCATATATTTTTCTCTAAAATATCAAAAGCAGTAGGTTCGAAATAACAGCACTATAGCTGTAGGATGCTTGTAGGATCGTATAGGATAGTACCGTCATATTGCGGACGGTACCACGGTACAACATGCAAGTAAACTGAGAAACAACCAAAAAGTTGAAAATTGAATAGTATACTGAGGACCATTCTGACAGTTACAGTATTTTCCGACCAAAAGTGTGACAAGGTGGTTAAATTGTATTTATCAAAAAGCGTCATAAATAACACTATGACTGCTGTAATTTTGATATATCCAAATCATGAGGAAACATAAGAAGCCACCCACGGCAGGCAGCAAATAACGACAAATGGAACACGTGAGGATGTCACGGACCCAGTTAATCAACGCAGATACAAAGTAGAACCCGAAGGAGACCCGACATGCTCACAGCTCGCTTATCGCGCGAGCGATCATTCAATATCGCCAGGTCATGAAAGAGCAAATGAAGGCTTATTCCCCGCTAATTGGAAATGCATTCTGAACACGCCGATACTATTGCTGCTGCTGCTGCTGCCTAGTCCCCGGATCCTAATGTATGCATTCACGTATCCTCAAGACATGTATCTTATGTATCTTCGAGCCCAGGAAGACGACGACCACGACGACGCCCTAGATAAGTGGCACCGAAGATACGGGCATTAGCATTGCCCCGACCGAAATCCGATGGTGATGCCTCTTCCGACCAGCAGCACTTCGAGATCGCGCATGGGGGTGCAATGATGGGGTGTGTGTGTGTGTATGTACGTGTGCGCGCGCGCTTTCAGACTGTCGGGCACGCCTCCTCTTCTCTCTCCCTCGTTCTCATCTCCCCTCCGTTCTTCTCACTCTCTCTCTCTCTCTCTCTCTCTCTCTCTCCATTCCCATAGCTTAAACGGAAAAGCGCGAGATACTGCATTCGATCAAACCATGAATGGAGACGCCCATCTTGTCCGCAGTCACTCAAGATTACGCAAAAGCAAAACGCAGACGAATGACATAAAATACGCTGACGGAATTACGACGAACGGACCTACTGACATACGCGCGCCAACTACGCTTTAACGATCCTTATTAACGAATACTTCGAAAGTGCGCAATAAACTCGACGGCCACCGCTCTCCCTGCGAACGGAAACGTATGGGAAGGGGAGAGAGAGAGAGAGCGAGAGAGAGAGAGAGAGAGAGAGATGCGATGGGTGGCTGGCAGAAGAGTGAGCGAGTCTCTCTCTCTCTCTCTCTCTCTCTCTCTCTCTCTCTCTCTCTCTCTCTCCATGATTCTGGACAGTAGAATCAACGCTTTCAATCACTCCACCTCAGTCATATGTACCTCAGGCACGTTAGGGGGGGGGGGGGGGGATACTTTTGATGGCAGATAAGGATCGCATTTGGGAAACATGACGCTTCCGAGTTTAATCGATTTTTACTTTTAACTTTTTATCCCTTTTTTCTCTCTTTCTTTATTTTACAATTTTGTTTCACTTCACTTGCTGTTTTTCATATTCTGGATTACTTTTAATATACCCTGACTACTGGCACTAAATCTCCAGACATGCCCGGCCCGTGGGCACAAACAGTATGTCATTCGTGTTCAAGTAAACTCTAAGGACTGAGGACTGTTGCGCATTTTAAATTTTTGCCACAGTTGTCAAAACGAAAATTTTAAATTTGTGATCTCATCGAGCGAAACACTATGACAAAGCATGTAATACTACAGGAAGCGAGAAACGTTTCAGATTCATGAATTTACGGTTCAATATATATATATAATATAAGTTTTTTTCACTAACACCACAGCTAAGTTAATCTGCTCTCATTCATGAAAACCAAACGACAATACCGACGCGTCTAATTTGATTATAAACCTTGACAGATGTTCCACATAAGTCCCGGAAGTCCCGGGCTGCATATTACGACCCCCAAGTGCCCAAGTGCCGGGCCTTCACTGAAAAAGCAGGTCGCCATATCTCAAAATACTAACCATAGAATCGTGCTGAAAATAATTTCATTATGTTCACCACACCTAACTTAATTGCCGAATGATTTGTGAACTAACCTAACCTTACCTAAGCTACTGAATAATCTGTGAATGAACCTAACCTGACCCAACCTAATTAACCTATGTGTACCCTAACCTAACCTAACCTACCGAATACTCTGTGAACTAACTTCACTGACCCAACCAAACCTAAGCTGGGCGCACGACCAAAATAAATGTGCGCCCAAAATAAATAAATAAATGGGGCTGGTGCAATATTAGTATACATCTCGGATAGTTGCCTCCGGATAATACTAGTAAATTGTCTTGCGAAGAGATTAATGATCCCCCCAAAAAAACAATACCGATAACTGGATTATCAAAGGAAAAGCTGAATTGAGTGTTGTAACTCGGCAACACTTGTGTACTGATTCCGACGAAAATGGACAGGCGCTGTTCTAGTAATTTTGTGAAATGTGTAAAATTTGTAACTTTGACCAAATATTTTTTTCTTTTTTTAGTTTAAGCGACTGTAGTGATTATGGTATCAAAGTTCGTCGTTATTGTAAATATAGTGCATTACTCTGTAGTATGTACCGATTAATAGGTTTTATATGTCACAAGTGTTTAATGTATTTTTGTATATTACAAAGGTACCTCATTAAGCTTCAATAAATTTTACGTTACTTCATTTCAATTTACTGTATTCTTTGTTTTTTCATGTTTCTTATGCTAACCTTGAATAAAAGATCCAAGTTATTAATTATAAATTGTTATATAATTTTTAAAATTTCCTTTCCGAATTACTTGATCCGTTGTACCAACATACCGACTTAACGTAGCATGGAACATATCAATATTAATACTAATATTACAGTTTGGATTATCATTCCGCCTTTCCTTTTACTTAAATTCAAAGGTTTAGTCGTACAATATCTGTTAAGTGAATCTCTTTTTCCTTGGAATTTTTCAACATCAAATTTTTGTAAAGACCAAATTTCCAAAAATCATCATTATTTCTCGGCCAGTTTCAACGACAGTTACCAAATTAGGGGAGGGGTTTTTTCGACAAAATTCACATTATTATTATTTTTAACAATTTTGTTTCCAAGGCTAAACTTTTTTTTTTTTCTTTTTTAAAGGACAAATTTAAATTTCGAATCACTGTTGTTTCTCAAGTAAATCATTTATATTGCTCGCGACCTTAACGAGTGATTAGGTTACTGTAAATATATAGAAACACATACATATATGCGTGTCTGTCTAAAATCTGTCTACACTTTATCTCATATCTCCTATGTCCTTTTTAAATTTAACCTGTAAGTATTTAGTGCCTTCATGTTATAGCCTAGTATCTTTTTCTTCATATTTTTCTCACAGTGTCACCCAAATTCTTAATTATGTGGCTAAATAAATCGCTTTGAAGCACGACGCTGTCGGCAGTGGTACTGCATACCATTGTTACATAATAATAATAATAATAATACTAATATAATAATAATAATAATAATAATAATAATAATAATAATAATAATAATAAACACAAAATTCAGACATGACAAAACCGAAAATTACGGCAACAAATAATTTTAAAAAATAAATAATGATAATAATAATATTAAACACAACATCCAGACATAAGACAAAACCAAAAATTACAGCCACAAGACAAATATAATATTATATATATATTATATATTATATATATATATATAATATATTGTAAATAATGGCATTTTACAACGAATTAATCTATACAAGGTCTTTTTCATTTCTTCTGATAATTTGTTTTTCTGACTCGGCTAGGTTGCTGAGTAGAATTCCAACATTCACATCTGTCTTAATTAGGATACTTGTCAAAAATATTTTATCAAAAATGCTTTATTATATATTTCCCTTATATCTCTTTATGGGTATAATATAAATATTCAAACAAAACCCCCAAAAAAATCCAGCAAAAAGGAGAAAAAACAAAAAAATTAACGATGTTAATAAACAGTTCCGTACAGTACTCCATATCTTCACTCTCGTCTCTTTCGTCTTTGCCGCATCGTGTGAAATGAAGGCACTTTTATAACCCGCTCCCCCTCACCCCCCCTCCCACGGCGCCCCCCTTTCGACGGAAGAGGATACAGCGCAGGCAAAAAGCGGACGGGCTGGTGTTCGTATTTAATCATAATAATTTGTCGGAGACGAGACCTTCTACAATTTTCCCCCCTCCCCCCGTCTGTCTTCTGCCTTGAGTCCGTGATATGCTAATCTTGAAAAATTCCATTATGGCTTTTGTATCTTCATTTTTATTATTATTATTATTATTATTATTATTATTATTATTATTATTAGAATGTGGATGGCTTTTGTAACTTTATTATTATTATTTTTATCATTTGTGTATGCTGGAATCAGACCTTCTTGCAAACATTGTATTCAGTAAAACATATTATTATTATTATTATTATTATTATTATTATTATTATTATTATATAATTATTATTATTATTAGAATGTGGATAAATAAAAAAAAGTCAATGACTGTTGTTGTTTTGATTAAGCCGGCCTTATGCCAGCACGGGCTCTCGCTCACAGAACAGCCCGTACAAAAGTCAGACCAGTTAGATAAATTCGCAAATATATATATATATTTTTTTCATCTTTGAAGAATGTCACATTGATTACACAAAAAAACACTGCCAAAAGTGTGCCAGATATTATTATTATTATTCTTATTATTATTATTATTATTATTATTATTATTATTATTATTAATTCTTATTGTTAGATCTGAAAAAAGATGACAGAAGAGAATGACAATAAAACGGAGATAAATTAGTAAATACATTTTTTTCCCATTTTTAAAGACTTTACTTAAACAGATTATACTGAAAACGCTTCCAGTAATGCTCAGATTAATAATCCGTTATTATTATTATTATTATTATTATTATTATTATTATTAGTAATAGAATGTGAAGAAGATAAAGAAAACAAAAGCAAACAGTAGTAAAATGAAGATAAAGTACATACAACAGCAAATACAATTTTCCATCTTTACAGATTATCTTACGCTGATTATTCAGAAGGTAAACAAACCCCCAATTCATATAAAACAGCCTCTACAGGGCCCACTGACTTGAAATTCAAGCACCCGAAGAATAGCAACAATATTCGTTTAAAAGGAAAAAATTTTCGAACTGAAAATTCATGAAATATTGCTCTTGTAATTTCGTTTCAATGTTCAATGTCTTTTAAATCTTTTATCAACAATATTGCTTTTTAATGCCAAATAAATCTCTGGCAATTTTGTGCGACAAAATTCACACCAAATTCATATTTTAATTCTGCTCATTTCAATGTTGTGTCAACTCATTCCAATTCTGAGTTCTAAATCAAATCATCGAATCCAAGTCAGAAAGAAAATCAAATCAATTGGATATTCCAGTGTTGGTAAAATAGTTTGGAAATGCGATAAATAAGATAATCAGAATCTGTATTCTTTAAATATAGCTTTGGATAGAAAAAACTATTATTCATTGTATTAAAATCATTTAGTGATTTGGTTACTTAATTTTTTTTTTTTTTTTTTGGCTTTTTTTTTTTTTTTTTGGCTTTCAGTAGCATGGCCTGCATGTACGCATTACACACACACACACACACACACGCACACACATATATATATATATATATATATAATATATATATATATATATATATATATATAATATACACACGTACATATATTGTGTGTGCGTGCGCGCGCGCATGGACACCCACTGAATAGCGAGCGCTCACAGCAGCCTGTTAAACCCGGGTCTTGTCGAAGACATAACAGAGGCAGGCACCGGTACAAAAGTACAGACTTCGGGCATTGTTTGTAGCGTAAAGTACAGCTGTTTATGCTAATAAGGTCGGCGCCTCCCAAAACCAAAACCTTTTTACAACTCTCGCCCTTCTCCCCCCCTGCCCTCTTCTTCACCCCCCCACCCCTCCCCCTGGCCCCTTCCGTGAACATCCTTCACTCCCTGCTCGCGTATAAAATAGACAGCCTATCTTCCAGAACGGACCAGGGAGGGCGCTCATTTCCAGAAACTAGAAACTATACTCTCTCTCTCTCTCTCTCTCTCTCTCTCTCTCTCTCTCTCGCTGTATTCCGCACCATGGTTCAGTTCGCTCCTCCTAAACAAAACGTACATAAAATTCTTCAACTTCTTTTAAAGCTAAATCTTTGTAGCGTGCGGCCGGGTGATCTAGACTACCACCGATGCTCCCATGAGTAATTTTTACCTTAACCCGCACTTGCAACTACCTGTTGTCCTTGTCAATAAAGGAGTTTGTCCTTATTCCTCCTCAGTGTCAATCAAAAGCAACTCGCTTATCTCTCTTACCAGCCAGCCATTTTGCTAAGAGGGGTTTTCTCATTACTTCCAGGCTCGTAGGCTTGTTTGTATATTCCTAATCCCATTTGTCTGTTTGTCAATTCATTAATCCTAATGGGCACTTTATTGGTTAGCACTTTATCGGTTAAGTGTTCACGTGGATCTCACCGTAAAGGTGTCTCGTTGTTGGCAACAAATTTCTGGAATTTGGGAGAGATCTCAGAATCTGGGTTCAGAATTATACCTAATTTAATTATTTTTTTGTTTTACTTTGTATTTTTTTCTTTTTTGGGGGGGGGCTACTGTGTTTGGGGATTTGTCAGCCTTGGCGGAAGTTTGTGGTGTGTGTGAATGCTCTTGCAATCATCAGGGTCATCTATAATAATTTATGCAAGGATATTTTGTTAGAGTTTACTATTTTTTGATGAACGAACTGTCTTCCAAATTATTCTTTTTGCGTAATGCCATAAAACAAATAAATGCCAGTAAGACGCATTATTCTAGCTTTTTTAGTTCTTGGTAAAGTGTAAAATGAAATTTTTTTCTAGAAACGCAATCCAGTCACACGCACACATTCATATATATATATATATATATATATATATATATATATATATATATATATATGTGTGTGTGTGTGTGTGTGTGCGTGCGCGCGCGCGTATGTGTGTGTGTGCGTGTGTGTGTGTCTGTCTGTGTGCTTGCGTGTGTGTATATATTATATATATATATATATATATATATATATATATATATATATATATATATATATATATATATATATATATATATATCAATTTAACAATATTATCGGAGGACCCTTAGCGGTTTTAGCATTTTTTTTCAGTAGCATCATCATAAAGTTTGGTATAAAAAAAAAACTACTTTAGCATGAGTTTTAACAGTAAACAAAAAAGGACATCCGACAATTGGCGAATATATAAGAATTACGTAACGGCTTTGACCTCTAAACAGGAACTTTGTATAATGCGAAAGTTACTGAGGAATCACTCTACATTTAACATACATCGATATGTGACTGTGGATATTTTTTGACGGAATGATTGATCTGACATTACAAACTGGCGTCATACATAATATAACAACGAGACAAACTTTATCCAATAAAGACATATTATTTTATGTGATAAACGACAGAAAATACGATTTTAAACGCGATATAAAAAAAAAAACAGAAAGATAAATCTATGAAATAACATTTAACTAGACCAAGGAATTCACGATGAATAACTCCGGTCGTGCAGCTGAATACCGTTGAATTGATCTATCGGGTCTTTTATAAACCGATTAATGATATTGATCGGTAGTACTGACCGGACGTTAAGCGGTTACCGTGGAAAATCAGAAATCAAAAGGAGCGATTTGACCACAAAAAGACTTTCTAAACGAAAGAAAAGAAAAAAACTACAAAAATGAAGAAAGCCGTCTTCTTTTGACGATGCTGAGTAGTAAATAAAGTAGTAAATAACTATGACCATTAAAAGACGCTGTGTGACTGTGGCTGTGATGAAACGAGAGAGAGAGAGAGAGAGAGAGAGAGAGAGAGGCCAGGCGAGGAGATAAGCATCCTAGCCATGGAAGGGGGCCAAAATTTGAGAGAGAGAGAATTTCTGACTGATGGAGAAGTGACCGAGGATGAGGAAGCGATCGTGACCAGAGGTTGGAATGCAGAGAGAGAGAGAGAGAGAGAGAGAGAGAGAGAGAGAGAGAGAGAGAGCGGAGCAGAAGAAGAAGAAGGAAGAGGAGGTTCCTGCTGATGACGAGAGCCTGCTTGCTTGTTTGTTTGGGTCGGTGGGCGTGGCTGCGCTTTTGCAATTCGGTGCCACAAAGAGGAGGGACGTATTTTGGACTCCGCGGGTCATGACAATAATCCAGAGTTTCGGAATTAATAAATATTTTTCGATGGGAGGTCTCTCTCTCTCTCTCTCTCTCTCTCTCTCTCTCTCTCTCTCTCTCTCTGGGTATACGATCACATAGAAATATGTAATTAATAACAATGTTTGTTCAGTAAGTTCTCCCGACCTCCATTCCCCCCGCCTCCCCTCAGCATCTCAAAAAAAAAGTAACAGAATACGCAATAACATATTTATTTTCTACTAAGCCTTTTTATACTGTTCCTAGATTATAATATATAATTAGGAAGTGTCTAAATATAAAAAGTGTCTAAAATACGTTAAATATTTGACATAGTCTGCAAATAAATTGCCGCCACTCGGCAACCACTAGTGCATTCAGGAGATAAAATTTATCTCTTTATTAATTAAAATATCAGCTTTTTACTGAATTCTCGCTTCAATACTCTTTTGGTGGCCAAGTGTCGATATCCCAAGCAACATCAAAGTTTCCGTGTAACTAATAAAACTTAGTAAACATTAATGGCATCCCAACTACCAGTAGGTCAGAAATCGAAAATAAAGCGTTCAGTAAAATAAACTAATGTATTAATACTAGCAAGAATCTTCGTTAAAAAATCTCTTGTGGCGTTTACAAAGTTATGCGATATCAAATTTTCCTATTTATATGTGCCAATATTAAATAGCCGTCCACTTAACAATTAACCTACTTTCTAAATCTTACAGCGATTGAGGAAACCTTCTTATAAAGCGTAATAAATTCATACAAGCGGCTAAATCACAAGATAAATGAAAAATAATTCATCACGTTGCCTAAATTCTCACTTACTTCTCTAGTAAGGCAAGGTAAAAAAAATAATTAAAAAATTAAAGATGAAAATAAAAAAACTTCCAGACGATAACGTCATAAATTCAGGCGAAGCGACGCAACACCAAAAGAATAAGAGAATAAATGAGAGAGAAGGAAGAAGAAGAATGGAAAAGGAAAAAGAAACACTAAACTATAAGTTACGAAGATGGACCCAAATCACGGCAGCCTGAAGTTATCTTAATTATTTTCTAATTATCTTTTCTTTATTATCTTGGATCATTTCAATAAATTTTCGAACAATACAAATGGGACGTCCTTGCTCTCGTGGGGAATGTAGGATATTTCCATTGGCGCCACCACACCCCCTCTTCTCAAAGGACGATTCGATGAAAGGATATCTATAAAGGATTTCGGCCGGCGTGAAGGATACTTCCAAAATTATTTGTCTTTATATTTTTCTCCGTAGGGCTTCCAGAGTCTCTCTCTCTCTCTCTCTCAATATATATATATATATATATATATATATATATATATATATATATATTATATATATATAATCATGTAAATATACGGGTATGTATATGAGTTTATATATATACATTTATATATATATAAATATATACATTTGTATATATGAATAAAATATAATTAATATAATTATAATTATACATGAAACGAGAGAGAGAGAGAGAGAGAGAGAGAGAGAGAGAGAGAGAGAGAGAGAGAGAGATATCACGGGGATATATGACATCGGCCGTTTAATGCTGGACATTATTATTTCCAACAATCCGTCCTTCAGGACGAATCAATGGAAAATACCTACGACCCGTGAAACGACGAGTTTCCATAATTCATTCCTGTTCCATATTACATCCTGATCGCTCGCTCCAGATTTCGCGATCTCTCTCTCTCTCTCTCTCTCTCTCTCTCTCTCTCTCTCTCTGACACAAACTTCATTCTGGAGCTTACCGTATGCATTCGACATACAAAGCGGAATTACATGCATATACACATACACGTGTATATATATTTATAAATATACATATAAATATTTTACATATACATATGCATGTGTGTTAGACGTATACATGCGTGCACGCATGCGATTTGGTGCAGGTATCGTCAGCCATATGCAGTTACATCCATTATCAAACGCGCACATGCTCCCGTCAATCAATAGACATTTGGTGTGATGGTCGACTGGTTTTTTTTCCCCTTAACTAAATCTGCTATGAATTACGTTCCCGGTAACATCCCAGTAACATCACGTAACAAAAAGACGTTTCAACGATATGGTTAGCTTTAGCCAAATTAGCTTATTTAATTACGTCATGTACAATTTTTCTTCTGATATCTTACAACAACAAAATTCTTGTAAGATAAATCAAGGCGAAGTAAATTACTAAATTTTAATTTACTTTTAATCAAGTTTCGCCTGTTTCCTCTTTAATTTTATTTACTTTCACATAGGCGGCGATTTTTATGAATTCAGAGATAATTTGACCTAATCCATACACTGTCTCGTAGTGATTGACAATGAATTGCTTTTTGTGTGCCCTTGTTTAAAAGTTTGGTCAGTTAACTGACTCTCTCTCTCTCTCTCTCTCTCTCTCTCTCTCTCTCTCTCTCTCTCTCTCTCTCTCTTCCTGAAAAAAACAAAAATGTAACAATAAATAAAAAGACAAGGAGTACAAATCAAAAGTAGTTGCAAGATATATTGCCTGTATGAAACAAGGTGATAATATATATATATATATATATATATATATATATAAATATATGTATATATATATATATATATATTTATTATATTTACACAAGCATACACATAATTATATATAATCTATATATAATAAATATAGATATATATATTTATATATATATATTATATTAACACAACAAGCCTACACCTAATTAATTATAAATAATATGTAAACTGAATCACGAAAGTTTGGAACGTGATGAATCCCTAAATAAAGGTATAAGCCACGAAGGAAAGATGCAGAAACTCCGTTGTTTATCTTTCCTTCGTGGCTTATACCTTTATATATAATAATATGTATACTTGTCGTATAAGTTTGTGTCTGGCGCATCTGTATCTTATGGTACACACGATCAGTATTATCTACACTCAGCTTCAGTGTCGCTGTGTATCCCACTGAAAACTAACTATTCTGATAAGTATCATCTTGTCGATGTTAGGGCTATAAGAGGCGGGAGTGTTTGGGGGTATGTTGTTCGATTCGTGCGGTGGGTGGGGGTGGGGGGTGGGGGAGTTGGGAAGTTGTGTTTTGGGGGGAGGGGGGAGAAGGAAGGTGGGTAGACCGGGGGGGGGGGGTTGGGGGGTGGGGGAGCGGGGTCGGGCGAACCCGATCTTCGTAACCTAACCCACAACACACTTTGCCGACCTCCGCTAACACACCCAACACACCTCCTCCCCCTCCTTCTCCTCCTCCTCCTCCTCCTCCTATGCCTCAACCCATCCAATGTCTCCTCTTGTCTCCGACGCCTTCTTTAAACGAACTACGTCCCTGCAA
>NC_087217.1:48638393-48640893 GCF_015104395.2 Macrobrachium nipponense | reverse complement strand
ACTCATCGCAATAATGGAAAACATTGCTCATGTTTCTATACTGTATATGTATACGGGGTTGCCCACCATTCACACCCGCCTTCCCTCGCTGAATAGAAAGAATGGCGAGGTTTTATTTTTTTTATTTCTTTCTTTTCGTTTGTTTGCATATGTATACTTATACGTGCCATTTACACGCACGCTTGCATGCACGCTGTTCTAAAGTCGTTATTTATTGACGTGCGTAAGTGCGTAAGGTATGTAGAAGTCTTAGGTTTTGATACCAGTGCGTTACTTAGAAAACAGTCCAGCTTTTTTCATACATGTACGTTACTTAGGAAAAAGTCTAGCTTTATATGCAAGAGAGTTACTTAGAAAAAAGTCTTGCTTTTTGTGCCAGTGCGTTACTTAGAAAACTCACAACAGGTATACGTTACTTAGGAAAACGTCTAGCTTTATATGCAAGAGAGTTACTTAGAAAAAATCTAGCTTTTTATGCCAGTGCGTTACTTAGAAAACTCACAACAGATACGTTACTTAGGAAAAAGTCAAGCTTTTTATACAACTGCATTTCTTGCAAAAGAAGCCAACTTTTATATACATATACGCTACCCTGAAAAAAAAAAATCCAGCATTTTATACAAGAACCTCACTTTGAAACATGCCTAGCTGTTTATACAGGTACGTTACTTAGAAAAAGTTAAACTTTTTAAAACCCGTACGTTACACAGAAAAATAAATCTAGCTGTTCATACAGGTACGTTACTCAGAAAAAGTCCAGTTTTTTATGCAAGTACGTTACTTAGAGAAAAATTCCGTTTATTTTATATACAAGTACGTTACATAGAAAAATGGAAAAACTTGGCCTGGACGGTTCCGGATGTTAAATTTAAACACTGACAAGAGATGAACCATCATTACCTAGGCTTTGGTATTAAATACTGAAATTTTACTAGTAGTTACGGAAATAAAACTTCCTTATGAATAATAACTCCTTTTCCTCGAGTGATTATAAAGTTATGTAGAAGAAATAACAATCTCTCAACATTATTTATATGTCTAGGTTTTCATGAACCTTACCCTGAAATTTCATGGCCAATTTGAGTTGTTTTTCTTTTTTTTTTTAAACATTCTGAAGGCGGATTATGTAAATCAGCATCGACTTTAATACCACAAATACAAGATGATAATATTAACAATCACCCGCAAAAATTATACACCGCTAATATCAACAGTTACGCGGCCAAATAAAAAAAAAAAAAGGCTCGCCAATAATATAGCGAATAAAATTAACATGCAGGTAATGCATCTTTTAAAATAATACGGAACAAAACTGCAATTCACTCCCGAATAATAATATGACACCAAGTAATAGCAGCAGTAGCGGTTCGACGGGTCCAGACGTTGCTGGTAGTCTGAGGGGAGGGGAGTAAGGGGTGAAAAATGGATGGGGGAGGGGAGGGGAGGGGGGTAGGGAGTGAAGGAAAATGGGAGGGGGAGGGTAGGGTGATGGAAGCGGAAGGAGATAGGAGGGGGAATTGGAGGAAAGGGGAAGGGGTGAAGGAAATAGGTAGGGGGAGGGTGAATGGGTGAAGGTGTGATGGAAGGGGTGAGGGAAATGGGAGGCTAGGGGTGATGGAAGATGGAGAGGGTAGGAGGGGAGTGAGGGAAAGAGAGGAAGGGAGGGGGAAATAAGAAAGAGGTGAGAGGGGACGGGAGGAGGAAGAGGATGATGGAAAGGAGGGGAAGAAAGGTGATTGGAGAAGGTGGGAAAGGGCGAAGAGATGAATGAGGAGAGGTGAAGGTCGGGAAAGGAGAGGGAATGGGTGGAGGAGGAAAAGGGAGGTAGTGGGATGGGGAGGGGGTTAGGGGGATGATTTTGGCACAAAAGTATCGCTGGGTAGCTGCCGCCGCCGCTGCTGTGGTTTTCACAGCAAAGTGATGGGCAAAGCGCCCTGCAACCACCGTCATCGGGCGGGACGGGAGTGCGGGCAATACCGGTATTTTGCATGCTCCAGTACCTTCCAATGGTCATCCATGACGGATGGCTCTGTGACATGAAAGGTGGCAGCTCCTCCTCCTGGAGGAGGAGGTCGGATAAAACTTAGACTTTCTTCCTTCTTTATCTATCTTAGAAGCTATACCTGCTAGGACAGACAATCTGAAAAAAAAAAATCCCCATTTTCACCGATGAGAAAGACTTGATTAGCTAGAATCGTCTTCTCTCTCTCTCTCTCTCTCTCTCTCTCTCTCTCTCTCTCTCTATCTCTCTCTCTCTCCCTGAACCAGGTCACTGTTGAGAAGTTCACCTATGATGCTGTAAATAGTAAACAAAACAATACAGACAGTTGGAAAGGCTCTACTCACAGACAGGAAACCAGCAACCCTTACCTGAAACGAGACATATAACTCGTGAATATAGATAATTAACCTCAGAATTTATTCTAGTGTTGTCATCATTATCTTTGTATCTGCCGACAAAAACCTGCAATGCAAAATAATAATCGATATCAAAGCATCA
>NC_087217.1:48618393-48633393 GCF_015104395.2 Macrobrachium nipponense | reverse complement strand
CGGGGCCCGAGGACGACCATCAAGGCCAAGCAGCTGGAGATCCTGAAGAGCGCCTTCAACAAGACGCCCAAGCCCACGCGACACATCCGGGAACAGCTGGCCAAGGAGACGGGTCTCCCCATGCGGGTCATACAGGTACAGTACGAGAAACTTAACAATGATTGTCGAGCAGTACGAGAAACTAAGAATGAATGTCGTACGGTACGAGGAGCAATGTCAGCTGGCATAAAAACACTAATTACTGGGGTTTGTGGTCTTGAGTTAGATACGGTGTTATTATAGTTAACTTCCTAGGTAATGATGGCTAAAACTTGCCCTGTTATTATATATTTTGGCTTCCTGGATAAAGTTCGATGGGTGAAAGTAGATCGCTTTAATTGTTTTGCTTTTTTATTAGAGAGGTATTGAATGTCATTTAGCAGGACACAAAAATCCAGTAATTGTTTTATATATATATATTATATATATATATATATATATATATATATATATATAGTATTTTTGTATATATATATATATATATGTACATACATATATACTATATATATCACACACACACACATATATGTATATATATATATATGGATATATATATTATATATATATATATGTATATATATATATATAATATATATATTATATATATATATATATTATATATATATAATATATATATATATGTATATATATATATATATATATATATCATATATATCGATGACGGGAATCCTCAAGAACTCTAAATTCCCTTTTTTCGGTATTTCCTTATTTTTTTTACACCAACTTATTATGCCATAGATTTTTTTTATTCCACAGGTTTTTTTTAACTGATTTTTTGAGTCACCATTTATCAAATCTCGAAAAGGTCATCCCGCCCCCCCAAAAAAATGAAGAAGAATAAGATTTGTACGATAACAGATTTTCTTTTAATCTTTTAAGAGGAACGTGTAAAATGTTATTCACTCTTGATTCCATAATACGAGAGTTCTTTTACACAAAAAATACGAAAATTTAACCAATAAAAATTTATGTAGCTGAAACAACTGTACACAAACGCACCAAATATATTAAGAAAAATACTTACATCAATATAAACTAAACGCATACGGTTTATATGTGTATACATGTATAAAATGTATGTATGTATGTATATATATATATATATATATCTAATATATATATATATAATATATATATATATATATATATATATATAGATAAGTGAAAGAAAACGGGAATGCCCTGACTGACAGTGCACACGATCTTTATCTGACGCATGAGTATTAACGACACATGCACTTTATATTATCAACCAAAACCAAACTATATATTAACTTCGTAACTCTCGCAGCCGAAAACTTGTTGGATGCGTCAGCTATTCATCATGGCATCAAAGAAAAGTCTTAGAATTCCGGTAACTAGGAAGAAATACAACTTACACAATCTACAAGAGCAGAGGGGGGAGGAGTGTAATATACGAGAATATGACATTTGAGTGTCTATAGAGAGAGAGAGAGAGTAGAGAGAGAGAGAGAGAGAGAGAGAGAGAGAGAGAGAGATTACGCATGGACGACACAGGAAGCAGTCAGTAGGAGCCAAGTAATCAAGCCTCAGACAAAGTGCCATGACGAATGAGTACCCGCGAAGACAGCTGATGACACGGGGCGTCTCATTTATATACCCTCTATACCCTCCGAAGTTAAGGCGCCCATCCCCCTCAACCACCCCCCAACACAACTTACTGACACGCCCACCCTTCGCCCTCCGTTCCCTCCCGTCGCCTACCCCAATTCCCATATACTTTCTCAAGAACCCCCCCCCCCCACCACCACCATAAAATCCCTTTGGAAAATATTTACTGTTAATGCTATATATCAATGCCCATCGTCACTATGAATTTCTTTATATGATTTACGATGTTTATGTCAAAATAATCTCCTTTGGCTTTCATTATGTTTGATCTTAATTTAAAGATGGTCTGAGGCCGGGGTTCAAATTTGTCGCTAATTAACGCTGTCTGCTGTCTTTGGGATTAGCTCACCGACAGCGGTGGACTTTTATAGGTTTCGCGTGTTCTTGAGAGAGAGAGAGAGAGAGAGAGAGAGAGAGAGAGAGAGAGAGCGTTTCACCAGACAAAAAAAAAAAAAAAATTAAACTCAAATTCCACTCTAGCGGTAGTAGCGTCTAACGACGCTATTAGCAGGGGGCGGGGAGGGGGGGGGGAGAAGAAAGTAAATTAAAAGCAAATAAGAGAGAGAGAGAGAGAGAGAGAGAGAGAGAGAGAGAGACCCTCTTTGCTCCACGTCTCAGCGGAGCTGTTACACATTCCCTTGTCACCTTACCCTTTCTCACCGGGCGGCCCCCTTTCTCCCTCCCCCCCCCCCCCCCCCCTTTCCCCCAACTCTCTCTCTCTCTCTCTCTCTCTCTCTCAGCATCCAACGCATAGCCCAATCAACGCAGGCATGTGTGGCACGTCGTAGAAGAGAGAACCTCACCTCAAGATGGTGTCGGGGACACAACGTGTTTTTAGAAGTGTCGCTTTCTTCTCTTCGTGAGCGAGAGGCGTTCGTCGTTCTTTCAGCCTTCTGTCGTCGTTCTTTTAGCTTTTTGTCGTTGTTCTTCTAGCTCTCTCTCGTCGTTCTTTTAGATTTTTTTCGTCGTTCTTTTAGCTCCCTGACGTGTCGCTTAAATGACGGTTTTACCCTTCGCTTGCTTTTTCCTAATGGCACGACGAACGAAACGAACCCGTATTTATACTCGATTTTAATGTAATCCCAGATTATACTGTATTTACCCCGAAGGTAATCCACGATTATACCGGATTGATCGAAAGAGCTTATCTTCTCGGTTGCTAGGCAACTGTTTTTTTTTTTTATTATTTGTTCTATATTTAGTCATTACGTTATCTCTTACAATTTATACGCAATTTATACGGTCTTTAATTAATTTATTTGCTCGAGGTTTTAAAGAGTTGGAAATTACCTTTTTCTTGATTTTTTGCAATTGAATGACAGATTATAACGCACACATATATATATAGTTATATATAGATATATACTATATATAGTATATATATATATATATGATAAATAATAGATAATATGTAGTGTGTATAGTGTATAGTATATGCTATATATATATTATATATATGTGTGTGTGTGTGTGTGTGTGTGTGTGTGTATTATATATATTTCTACAAAATGATCATTCCATAATTTTAAATATAAGTATTGAGTGGTAACAAATATAATACTGATCACAACAGCATACTTGAGAGAGGAGAGAGAGAGGGGATAGAGGAGAGAGAGAGAGAGAGAGTGAAGAGGTCAAGGGGGGGCGGCTCTCTTCATCAAGTATTCAATTAGTTAATAATGAAATAATAGCACGAATCGACCTCTTTTAAATTTAAATGATAAACTCATTATGTAATTAACTTTTATTAGCATTAATGTTTGGCGTAGTCAGTGAACTCATAAATAACCCATTTGTATTTGCAAAGTTTATATAAAATCTTGATTCATTTGCATAAAGAGTACACACGAAATTTTTTTTGGGGGGAGGGGGGTGGGGGTGTTCCAGCTCCGAACAAAATAAATGGTGCCGAATTCATGTTGTCAGATTTCAGGAGCGAAATATCCTTGCTAATATTACCGGCCCAGCCTCCCCACTTTAATATTAGTACCCTTCCCCCCCACCCCCACCCCAACGGGAGCATTATTGCCAAAATGGATATATATACACGGTAATACTCCCACTTTTGGCTTAATGACATCGAATAAATATTTACCCCCTCCCTTCGAATAATACAACAAATATATTTCCCTCGCCTTCATTTTGACAAGCGAAATATTTCTACTGTTATTTTTTGTACATTGCATTATGTTATTACATTATTATTACATTAATAATTAGAACACATATTCTTACAAAACATGACCAAGAGGTGATCAACTCTGGATATATAAAGCATACATAAGCACAAGTACACGCACACACACAATATATATATATATATATATATATATATATATATATATATATATATATATAATATATATATATATAATATATATATATATATATATATATATATATATAGTATATATATATATATATATATATATATATATATATATATTTAAGAAGACATGACGACTGCACACCACACGGCATATTCCGGTAACTAGATTTGTATACACATTTCTCACTTTCAAAATACCGTTTCTAAATAACTTATTCCTTTTGGGACGTCAAATAATGATTATTGCAAATTCCGACAAGTCCTTTTAAAACTTATTCCTAATCTTCAACAAAAAAAAAAAAATATATATATATATATGAAAGGGAGACAGACTTTCGTTCTTCTTTGTACGAAAATAAATAAACCTCATTCACATCCATTATGAATTGATGTATAAACATTTCACGTGGCGTTAATTTCACGAAATGAATATCCCTCTCTATTTTTATATGAAAACGGAAGGGTGGTCGAGGCCATTCGAAATAATAAATGGGAGAAAAACGATACGATATAATATTTTCTACATCAAAATTCCTGTTTAAATTCATGGTGTCTTGCGTCCAGTATTTCACAGCTCTCTCTCTCTCTCTCTCTCTCTCTCTCTCTCTCTCTCTCTCTCTCTCTCTCTCTCAAAAGTCTAAACACGCTTCGCCATCTCGTTTATGAGGACATATGAGGAAAATGATGCGGAAGGAACTCTATTTTTGGTCGAAGTTGGCATCAAACGCATGCATCCCAGAGAGAGAGAGAGAGAGAGAGAGACTCAATTCATATGATGAAGTGTATATCGTTAGCATTGTATTTAGGTGGTGTACATCTATTTAATCGATGGGTTACTTGTAGTACATACGCTATTTTATTACTGCATTCCATTTATTGTTTTTAATTTCCCGGCTTAATTATTTGACTTTTGGGATACTACTATAACAGTAAACATTCCAGAATGTAAACATCAACAACATCGATGACAACGTACACGAGCATCCTAACTCCTTCCTTCCTTCCCATCACTCCGAAATCCTACGCGGTACCAACCAACCAATGACTAACCATTTCAGCATCCTTTCCTTTTTTATTGCATATTTTTTGTCGCCTTATGCTTTGTTGTGACTTTCCCCGTCCCTCCCAACCCCCACCCCCCTTCTTCCTACTTTCGCACCTCCTTCCTTTCTCTCCTTTTCCATCGTCATCTTCTTTCAAGCTTTTCCAACCTCGAGGCCACACCTCCCCCATTCAACAACGTCTCTCTCTCTCTCACACACACACTCACTCTCTCTCTCTTTCTTTCTCTCCGGTCCCCCTTTATAGCCAACGGCCTTAAACCAGCGCGGCGGCAAAATGGTGGATGTCTCTCTCTCTCTCTCTCTCTCTCTCTCTCTCTCCCCTACCACTCCTGTTCTGCACTGGAACTATTGCAACAAAGGTCTCTCTCTCTCTCTCTCTCTCTCTCTCTCTGTGCGTACGTAGCCACACCAATGGCTGGCTCCATTCTCTCTCTCTCTCTCTCTCTCTCTCTCTCTCTCTCTCTCATCTTTCCAACCCAAAAGCTCTCCCTCCCTCCTTGTGTCCCACCAGAAGTGACTAAGGGGGACAGACGCAATAGTAAGGGTTTGCTATAGAGGGGTTTCCACATCACAAGGGGACGGGAGATGATCCTCTCTCTCTCTCTCTCTCTCTCTCTCTCTCTCTCTCTCTCTTCTCTTCTTCTTCTTCTTCTTCATCAATATTCCAAACTATTTGAATGAGCAACAGATGAATATCGAAGCACTCGGCAGCCCAGAATTTTTTTTTTTTTTTTTTGCATCTCTCTGTCTCTCTCTCTCTCTCTCTCTCTCTCTCTCTCTCCTCTCTGTCGTCGTCGTCGTCGTCGTTGCTCTCCGATTGCTTTCCGCATAATCACATATGTGGGAGTGGGATAAATAAGAGATGTATTGAGGCGATTAAGTACTCGAGCCTCCATTGACCAACGCGGGTTTGTTAATGGAGCAGGTAAGTATGTGCTTTACAAATTCCTGGAGAGAGAGAGAGAGAGAGAGAGAGAGAGAGAGAGAGAGAGAGAGAGAGAGAGAGAGCTCGTGTGTATTTGTATACTGATGATGATGATGCCTCGTTATAAAATCAACATAAAAAAATCCTCATAGTAGCACATAGTCTTCAAATGGAGAAACAAATCCAGTTATGAAAATGTACATATATTAAGTTTAAAACTTTAAGGATTAAACTTTAGGTTTAAATTTAAATATATGTACATTTACATAACTGTGGATTTGTTTCTCCAAAATCAACATTGCTAAAACTGAAAACGAATGTTTAGGCTAAACATATTGGATACATTTGTTGAAGATCTTGGATCAATATAAATTTGTTAAAGTTGTCGGGTAAATTTGTTACAAAGCTATTGGATAAATTTCTCAAGTTATTGGATAAATTTAAACTAGGACCACCTTTAATATTCCTTACGTCGGATATGTTGAAGACCAAAATTTAGCATTTTATCTGTCTTCCCTTTACCCCTTTGTTGCGACATGATACCAACCCATTTCACTTATTAATAGTTTGTGTAGAACGTAATATTTGATAGGATTCTTAATACTGCGTTTTTAAAGCTGAAATAAATAACTTATTCACGTTTCCTGTTTGCGAGAAAACTGCAGAACATGATAGATATCGGTATGGATATCGGCATAGCATATGTAGGATAGATAGCTGGACAGAACGCAAAATACTGACACGATTACTTGTCTCTGTATCAACGCTTTTTTGTATGAACCTCAGTTTCATAACACGAAATCAAGAATGCAAGAAAGACGCACAAACCACTAAGCACGGACTCTTGATAAAAAAATAATCCAATCTCATTATAAAGGACTGAAATGCGACCATACACACTCATTATACCTGACGGCCCGGAGACTGCGTAGTCGTGAGAAAGGCAGCTGTTATGAGATCACACTTATTACAGTGTATTACAAACCGCCTGAATTAAGGTTAGCCGTCTCCCAAGAGCTGGGAACGAACCGTTTATGCAAAATGGCACATGTGTTTCCGATCAGACTGATTGGTTCTGTGATACACAACGAGGTCTTAACACACATACCCAGACTGAAGTGAAGGCTCTCAGGCTACTTAATGATGCCCTGGCTGATGCCCCGTCTGGTAGCTTTTACCATTTCGTTGAAAAGGGCAGGTTATCATAGACTGAGTTTGCAAAACGTTAATAAGCTGCTCTTTTGCATAGTAACTACTGTAATGAAGACATCATTTTTAGTAAGCATATCTCATTAAAATGGAAGGCAGTAATTTGTCATGTAAGTGATAGGGTGGCCTTTTGCCATATACACTAATGTACTGCTACATTACGCCAGGACACGACTGTTTATAGTTTTAGATACTATATATATATATACAGTATGTATGTATGTGTGTATATATACATCGCCGCACATACAGAACAAATAAGCAAATATATATATATATATATATATATATATATATATATATATATATATATATATATATATAGTATATATATATATACATATATATATATATATATATATAATATATATATATATATATATTTATACATACATACATACACTACATACTATGTACAGTATATATATATATATATATATATATATATATATATTATATATATATATTATACAAACGCGCCGATATAGAAAATTTAAAAAAACCAAGGAAAAAAAACCTCCGACCTACAATACCCTTCGTGAGGTCTTCCACGCAACATCCTGCTATCATTCATACCCATTTCTAGCAATGCCCCAATAACAAAAGGAGTTGAATTGGGTCATAGAGGTTTCTTCAGTTCCTTCGTCTACCCAGAAATTTCATTCCATTGGGAGCTACCACCCACCTCTCCCCTCCCCTTCATACCAATCCCCCCAACCCCACCAGCCGGCACCTCCCTCATTCTCCTTACAGGCCAGAGTCGATTCGAGTCATTGGTTCAATTAAGGGCCAATCAAGGATCAGATGACAATGATGTCGATCACAAACGCCTCAACTGCTGTCAAGGTTGTTCGGAAGAATTCTTTGTGTTCATTTTTTTTTCTCTGCGTTTGTTTAGATATTTTCTTTTTTTCCTTTTTCTGGGCTGGAGTTTAGTTTTCCTATCTTTTTATTCGTATGAGTTACTCTCGTTTTTTTCTTGGTTGGAGTTTAGTTATTTTCTTTTCTTTTATTCGTTGAACCAGCTGCCGTTTTTCGAAACAGTTCCAACGGTTTGCCGTTGTTAGTTAAAAATAAAATCTGTTACACTTTTATTGTAATGAGATTATTACACTTTTACTTGAATGAAATAGTGCTTAGCCTCTCTCTCTCTCTCTCTCTCTCTCTCTCTCTCTCCTCCTCCTCCTCCTCCTCCTCCTCAACCAGTCATTATCGCTGGAATTTAAAACAAATTTTACTATTACTCTCTCTCTCTCTCTCTCTCTCTCTCTCTCTCCAATTCAGTCTCTAACTCAACTACTTAAAGGAAGTGTTGCTAAAAATCAATCTGTAACGCTGCTCTTCACAACAAATTTTATCTCTCTCTCTCTCTCTCTCTCTCTCTCTCTCTCCTCTCTCTCTCTCTGGTGGCGTCAGTGGAGCTCCTTCGTCAGCATGATCCCAAAATGACCTGAAATGACCCGCATCAGGAACCTGACCCGACCAGATTGCAATAAATACTTTGAAGGGGGAGTCACGATTTACAACGGGGGGAGGGAATGGGTGGTGGGGTGTCGGGGGGAGGGGTGGTTGGGGTAGGGGAGCATCTTGACGTAAGATGGCGAGTGCACGTGACTTGATGACGTCATTGGTCGTGTACGGAAAATTATTCGACTCTTTGAAAAATTACGAAGAGCAGAGAGAGAGAGAGAGAGAGAGTTAAGAGGAGCTAAAAATTTGTTTTAGAACATTTTGTTTTAAAAACATTGATTTTAGCGGATTTGTTAAATAGAGAGGGACTGAATTAGAGAGAGAGAGAGAGAGAGAGAGATAAAAGAGTTAATGATGATGAGAGAGAGAGAGAGAGAGAGAGAGAGAGATAAAATTATTTTAAATACCGGAGTTAATGACTGGTTGAGGAGAGAGAGAGAGAGAGAGAGAGAGAGAGAGAGAGAGAGAGAGAGAGAGAAAATAAACTTGGCGAAAGCGCACTGAAGTGGACGCCAAACAAAAGGGTCGGGTGAAGGGAAATGATGAATAAATTACGAAATAAACACAGGAGACCGTACGATAAACAGGAAAATAAGATGGGCAATCGTCAAAACAAACATATAAACAGATGGTAATAATGTATTTATTAAAACGACACGAGAACCCTTGTCTCTTCGAGTTTCCTGAAGGGTATTGTGTACATTATATAATAAATAAATATATATATGCATATATTCAATGTAGCACGGAGGAACACGTACTTGAGAATATTCTTAAAATCCACGGGTAGAAATGTTAAGTGAAACCGGGGACTTGGAACATATACTTTCGTAGTTGTTTTCTACAAATGTAGAATAAAATACAAAAGTACTTGTTCTAAATCCTCAGCTCTCTCACTTAACCTTTCTACAGTGGATTTAAGGATATATAATATTGTGTGTTCAGGCGTCGATAATTCCTTTCAAGGAGATCAGGAAATTATTATTATTATTATTATTATTATTATTATTATTATTATTATTATTATTATTATTAATGAGGCGAATACATTTAATTTACAACCATTTCATCACGTCATTTCGATTTTCCTACCATTACTATTATTATTATTAATATTATTATTACTCCAGTACGAGTACATTTACAAACAGATCAGCGGAAAAGGAAATATAACAGATAGAAGATAAGTTAACGAAAAAAAACACCGACGCGTACAAGAGAACAGAGGGAAATAACGTGTATCACACACAGATGGGTGGGAGGGGAAGAGGGGGAGGGGCATCCCTATTAGCCGCCTGTCTCGTCACGCTAAACACTTGCTTGGATTATTGCATACACAGACGCCTGTACATGTCATTTTCAATAACAGAGGACCTGATACAAGCAAGGGCGCTTGCAAACTTGCCGACTTTGTTTGCCGGAGAGACGTGCGTTAAGGACGAGCGACTGGATGCGCACGGACGCGCGCAAAAACACGCACACAAACAAACAGGCACACTTGTTCGAGGGGCATTCGAGCGTGGGTTGAATAAACATGCACATGCCAACTCCGGCAACACCAGACAAGCGTGTTGCATCGATACCCGGGTTTGTAAATATGTAACGGCAAACGGGCGGGAAAACGTTAGGATGGACGCGGGCGCTTTTGCTTTGCAAACTAGTCAGATTATGGGGTTGTTGGGGGTCGGGGGAGGGCTACCTTCAGAATTTTGAAATGGACACAGGCTTAGTCACGGAGGGGGGGGTCTGGGGGAACTACCTCAGAATTACAAAATGGACACACAGGCTAGTCACGGAGGTGGGGGGGGCGGTCCGGGGAAGGTACCTTCAGAATTTTAAAATGGACTAGGCTTAGTCACGGGGGGGGCGGAGGTTGGGGGTGGGGTGGGTGGAAGGGTCGGGGACTGACCTTTCAGAATTTTAAAAATGGACACAGGCTTAATCACAGTGGGGGGGGGGGGCGGGGGGGAAGGGCGGGGGCTGGGGTGGAGTTTTTTGGCGGGTTTGCGTCGGGGCGGGGGGAGGGCCTACCTTCACAATTTTAAAATGGACACGGGCTCAGTTCCAAACTGGTTCACAGATAAATTTTTATTAATAATAAAAAAATGTTGCAAACTTTTGGTGATCAGGGCGCGAAGGTATTTTTTTCCCCGGGCTATTATCTGCCATTTCGAAAGTTTTGGCCGAAAATAAAGTGTGATGTAATCTAAGAGCGCAGGTAGTCCGGATAATGCAGTAGGATGTTGCATAATTTCCCGTTTCACTTTCGTCCATGATTTTTATTTTCTTTTTAAAGTTTCAATTTCAATTCTAAAAATGAACACCGTTTTAACTTGACATTAAAACCGGAAAGTATTGTAGATACTACTTTGAAAAGTTAGAAAATGTTTCTTAGCAACATTGCACAGTCCTTCTAATGGGCATCAACAACTAAGCGCTCTCTCTCTCTCTCTCTCTCTCTCTCTCTCTCTCTCTCTCTCTCTCTCTCTCTCTGCAGCCTTCTGAACACATATAGACGCCCTGTTTCCCATCCTCCATCAAAGTAAGGGGCGAGGTGGCCGTCGTGAGGTGGAGATCAACCTCCCCCCCCCCCCCCCCGCCCCCTCTTCTTAGGCTACGACTTGAGGGTCAGTCAGGCCGAGTTCGAGGCCCGGCAGCAAACGATTGGGTGACAAGGGCGTCCTTCATAATATCTCGAGGACGAGGTGGTGGAGGGGGGTGGAGTGGAGGAGGGAGAAAGGAGCGAAGGGCATGGTTTGATGATAACCCCTGTGCCCGAAAAACCGACAGCAGCAGTAGCTGAAGTTACAGTTAATAAAACATAATTTTTTATTAGAGAGAGAGAGAGAGAGAGAGAGAGAGAGAGAGAGAGAGAGAGAGAGAGAGAGAGAGAGACAAATTAATACGCTGGTCAGAATGCCTTATGAATTAAATAAATAACTAAGTGCCAAAAAATAAAAAACTACTCATCACCCCTACCTTTTGAGTATTGAGCCATGTCTATTTCGACTCCTTAAGTCATTATATATATATATATATATATATATATATATATATATATATATATATATATATATATATATATATATAAGCTCAATACTAAAAACCGTAGCATGATGTTAGCTATTTCGGAAAATTGCTTTTCAATGTATTTTTCAATATATACATCTAAATATCGTTGCATATATGGTTCCCACTCTTCAACAGAGAGAGAGAGAGAGAGAGAGAGAGAGAGAGAGAGAGAGAAGAGAGAGAAAAGCAAACAAAAGATTAGATAAATCCAGAATAAACAGAGGATATAATCGTAAGTGTCCAAAAGAAAGGGGGACGAAGTGTGTGTGTGTGTGTGTGTGTACAGATAAGATGTATTGTAAAGCAATTGTTGAATGTTGAATGTTGAAGCAAAAGTGCTATAATGCCCCGACGAGGGGAAAGCATTGTTTGTTGATGTTTACCCTCTTCTGGAGGGGTAGGGGGAGGGGGAGGGCTACAGCTACTGTTGTTTCTCCAATCTTTGTTTGACCCCTTTTGGCATCGATTTAAGTCGGAGCAGAGTGAACGAACTACCTACCCACCCCGAGATGGTGGGAGGGAGGGGGAGGAGGGGGTGGGCGGGAGGGTGGTTAGACGATGTATCCTGAAGGAGGGAGGAAGGGGGGGAGGGGGGGATATTGTGTCTGTAAGGGGAGGGAGAGGGGAGAGGGAAGGATTTGGGGGAAGTTTGAGGGATGGAGGATGTATATATTCGAAGGGAGGTAGGGGGGGAAAGGTTGTGTCTGTAAAGATCAGGGGAGTGGGAGGGAGGGGGTAGGGGAAAGAGGTAGTACTGGAGGTGGGGGGGGGGGGTGGGGGTGTCTTGAGAAGAAGACAATGAGGCCTAGACCGACCGAGCAGCAGCATCCTCTTTAAAAGCGCTTTCTCTCTCCATTTTCCCCTTTTTTCTTCTCGCCCGCGGTGTCTTCTTTGTCTTCGCTTCGTCCTCCATGATCTGCGCTGAACGCGAAACCTTCTTTTTTTTTTTTTTTTTTTTTTTTTTCCTCAATATATTGAGAATTTAAGGCCAGTCGATATAGCTTTTCAATGTTGAGGGATGCAAGAAAAATCTGTGGAATTTGAGGTACTCTCTCTCTCTCTCTCTCTCTCTCTCTCTCTCTCTCTCTCTCTCATATATAGTATATATATATATCTAATATATGTATATATATATATATATATATATATATATATATAGTATATAAGTATACACAAGCTTCTATTGACCTCAATAAACATAACGAAACTCTGCTCAGTGACTTTAAATTCCCAAATACTAAAAGAACGACCTTTCCTTAATATTGACAAAAAGTGAAAAAAAAAAATCTGTAAAATTTGAGAAAAGTATATGATGCTGAATGTTTATATCGTATTATACGACTTTTTTTTTCTATGCTTCTATCATCATTTAAGATATTGTATTCATTGACCTGAAATTCCCATATCCTAAAAGAACGACCCCTTTCAATTCATTAAGAAGGGTCGTACTTTTAGTATATGGGAATTCATAGTCAATGAGCATAGTTTCTCGTATTGATATAAGCATATAGAATAACCTGTAGAATGTGAGAATTATATATAATGTTGAATGTGCATCCCGACAGTATATAATATCTTTCAAAATAAATAAAACTTATCATGAAATACGAGATTATATGGCGGTTCGTTCATAAGTATGTGAACAACGCTGTTGTTATTATTGTAATAATTATTATTATAAAAATAATGTTTGAAAATAGTGCTAAGTGAGTCGGAAAGATTTAGACCACTTCAAGATGTCGAGAAATGATGATCTTCCGAAGCGACCCTAAAGCAAAGAAAAAAAATAAGAGAAAAAATAACGAGAATAAGGGTTCCAGTAGCGCAAGAATTTCGGGGGAAAAAACAACGACAAAAACGAAAACGGAACAAAAATAAAAAAAAATAAAGAAAACGGAACAAAAAAAAAAAGAAAATGTCGAGGAATGCAGAATGTTCCTTGTTAACGAGAATGTGCTGCAGAAAAATGAAAGAAGGAGAAACGTTTCGCCTTACCGCTGCTCTCTTGTTACTTCGTAGGTCGAAGGCAGGTTTAAGGGAGAGGGTTGAGGAAGGGGGGAAGAGGTGGCCCTCCCGGGCCAGTGCCAAGAGAGAGAGAGAGAGAGAGAGAGAGAGAGAGAGAGGAAATGACAATCCCTTCCTTTCATGGACGCCACCGACCCTCGGCAACCTACTAACCGGGGGGATCCCACCCTTACCTCAAAAACTTGCGCGCGAGCGCGCACACTTTACACAGTTGAACCGCTGCCACCATAGGACTGAAGAAGCGGAGGGCGGGGGAGAGGGGTGGGGGTGGGGTGTGGGGGTAAATAAATAGCTGCTTTAAGAGGACATATCGATACGTGCTTGTTAAAACAACTGGAATAACTGACGGTTTATGGCTTCGCCGAAATTCACGGAATTACGATATGAATTCTCCGGTTCTTACGGTTTTCATTAAATATTCGCTCGCAGATAAAGAGAACTAAGGCATTGCTCTAAACAACCTCTAAACAACTAACCTGACAGATGAATCTAACGGCCACTTGAAATGGTCCCGTGGACAAAAATATTTGGGTGTCGTTTTACCAACTGTCGACTCGCCGAAACTGTGTCCGAAGGGTCATGATTTACTGATAAAAGTAACAAACGTCATGTTACTGTTTACTATAAAGCAGGAACTTCTACATATCACTTGTCACGTGTTCTGAATAGCCAACTATATTCTTGTTTCATTAGTAAACGAACGTCATTTTACTGTTGACATAAAGCAAGGAACTTCAAAATGTCAATCACTCTTCACGTCCCATGAGATACTACGTTAATATCTCTACGTTAATATTTCATAGTAACGAACCTTAATTTACTGTTGACCTAAAGTAAAGAACTTCTAAATGTCAATCAATCGTCACGTGCTGTGAATTAATAACTATATTTATGTTTCATTAATAAACGGAAGCAATATTATTATTTACATAAAGCAAGAAAATTACAAATTTCAATTTCGTCACGTACTTTTATTGACTAAATTATGGGTGAAATTGTCAGAAGAGTAGTGCCCAGCCATATGAGAGAGAGAGAGAGAGAGAGAGAGAGAGAGAGAGAGAGAGAGAGAGAGAGAGAGGCTTAAATGCATTGAGGAGAAACATGAACTCGGTGTCTCCACCAGCAGCAGTAGATCAAGGAAGGAGGAGGAAATGTAGACGATGGACGACCGCTATGTTTCACGTCATGTTCACTTTGTTTTTGTGGCTTTAAAC
>NC_087217.1:48593393-48598393 GCF_015104395.2 Macrobrachium nipponense | reverse complement strand
CGCACATTCTTTTATTTATTTTCAATCAGAAATTCTATTTTATGAAAAAAAGTATAAAATTTCGTTATACTGATAATTTTTATATATATATATATATATATATATTATATATATATAAACTGGTTTGGGTATAAAAGTCCTACAATAATAATTAATAAGAACACTGCTAAATATAGGTGTGAAAAACCTTCTGAAAGCACAATATTTACTGTATATCGTTATAACACACGAGGAAATATGGGTCTCATTGAACACTAGAGACAAAACTGCCCTACTTATAAATAACCTGGATTTACTGGCATTAATTCGACAACTGTCATATCCGCGTGTCCCCATAATATCCAGTGGTTTATTACTGAATACCAAAGCACTGCTAGGAGAGAGAGAGAGAGAGAGAGAGAGAGAGAGAGAGAAGAAGCAAACAGGTACCAGAAGAGTAATTCGGTGGCAATTGGCGGATTAAAATATCAACGACGGGTCTCCATGGCGCTATAGGGGAATACTTTGGACCAGGATCTCTCTCTCTCTCTCTCTCTCTCTCTCTCTCTCTCTCTCTCTCTCGGGTTTCTTTTCAATACCCTCTCACTGTGCTGGTTTCCCAAACTGAAATTTGAAGTCTCCAAGTTGCATCACCAGCTTCTCTCTCTCTCTCTCTCTCTCTCTCTCTCTCTCTCTCTCTCTCGTCCCATCAACCCCTTCATCTAGCTCTTGGGAGGGCCGAAGGTCGAGTGCGACTTGAGTTAGTCTGAGCATGTCAACTTGGAAGGTTGGCGTGGCTGGAGGCAGCCAGAGCATATCCCTGATTCCCTGCAATCTTGCGAGAGTGTGTGCGTGTGTAAGTCCGTTGGTGTGTATTTTTATATTTCAGAAATTTACGTTACAATAAACTTTTAAAGTCGTGCTGGTAAAATAATTTGTGCGTGTCCGTGGAGACACTGGTATGAAAATAAACAACACACATGTGCAAATAATACGTACAAAGTTTCGTAAGAGCAAATATACGCCTATTCAAAAAAGCTGTATATCTGTGTGTGTATGTATGTGTGTGTGTCGTGTATGCATCTGTCTATCCGTCTGTCTGAATAAACTTGTACAGTCGTGCTGGTAAAATAATTTGTGCGTGTCCGTGGACACTGGTATAAAAATAGCCAACACAAACGTGCAAATAATAATTCGTACAAATTTTCGTAAGGGCAAATATACGCTTTTACAAAAAAAACTGTATATAATTATATATAGTATATAATATATAATTTATATTATTATATTAATATAATTATAAAATATATGTGTGTGTGTGTGTGTATGTGGTGTGCGCGTGGGTGTGTGTATGTGTATGTCGTGTGTGCATCTGTCTATCTATCCGTCCGTCCGTCCGTCTGTCCGCCTGTCTGTCTGTCGATTCCAAGATTACGGGTGTGGGAGTGTGGCGATGGTCAGTGAGGGTTTGCGTGCATCCAGCCATCAAGGCTTGGTGCCCTTGCTTTTTATATGTACCTGGGGGCTGCTGGAGGCTCTCTCTCTCTCTCTCTCTCTCTCTCTCTCTGGAGAGTGTTTATCTTTTGCTGATGCTTTTTCATCCATGGCATGTTGGTCAAGTCAGATTTTCGTCGGTTTATTAATACTTTGGAAATGACGGAGCTCGTTCATTTGTTTTTAGTCTTCTTCGTCCTTTCCTCAACTTTATCCTTTTATCATCTTCTAAAGTCTTCTTTACATTTATTTTATCATTCACGTTTATCCTTCCCTTAACTTTATTATTCTTCGTAATGTGCTTCTGATCGCTTCAGTACACCTACAACAGGTGATGTTACTGGAACAAATATCAATGGTCTCCATCATCTACTGGAAAATTATTTTTCGCGTTTTGATAAAGCGTAATATTTTTAGTTTGTTCAATATCATTTTGGTTGACATTAATCAGATTCGAAGAAAGGAAAAATACGATCTATGGCAAGAATATTTAATTAATGTTTTGCTCGAATGCACGACGCAACTCAAAATATTTAGTCAATGTTTTGTACAAATACACGACACAACTAAAATATTTCATGTTTTGTACGAATACACGACACAACTAAAAATATTTAGCAAAATGTTTTATACGAATACACGACGCAACTAAAAATATTTAGCTAAATGTTTTGTATGAATACAAGAGGCAACTAAAAATATTTAGCTAAACGTTTTGCACGAATACACGACGCAACGAAAAATATTTAATGTTTTGTACGAATACACGACGCAACTAAAAATATTTAATGTTTTGTACGAATACACGACGCAACTATAAATATTTAGCTAGTGTTTTGTACGAATACACGACACAACTAAAAATATTTAGCTGATGTTTTGTACGAATACACGACGCAACGAAAGAGAATTTCGCAGCCCAGCCAATGGATCAAATAAAATGCAGTGCGTTGCCAAAGCGGATCCCCGACACAGCCAAATAATATAATGGATCATTCCGTGACCAGAACAGGAACCATGATGTAATTTCCACTGCAAAGGTGTCATTAGAAGATTGTACAAGTGACCGAGGTTTCAAAAACATTTTCTGAGGTTTTTTTTTCTTCGTTTAATGAATAAATATAATGTAATAATATAATATTGGTGTATAGTTCCGCGCGTTCGCGCGCATACATTTTATGTATATCTAGATGTGTCTATACATGCACACATACATACCATAAACACACATACATATAGAATATATATATATAGTATATATATATATATATATATATAATGTATATATGTATAGTCCAAATACCTTTCAACGTTTGTGTTCCATTATTACTTGAAATAAAAATAATCATTTATTTTCATAATTCTTTCATTCGAAGATGAAAATCGAAACGCGCTCACAAAAAAAAAAAAAAAAAAAAATAATAATGGCGAATCTCACGACGTAGGAGATGTAGAAATGATGAATTGGATTTTGGATATACCAGGATATATATATCACGGTATTCTAATGAAGAAAACGTTCCAGAATCAGCAGCTGGCTAAAAAGAAATAACTGGAGAATCTGATTTCAATTTTATTATTATTTTTTTTATTTCTTTACGCTTACATTGCGAACGAATAGCAAGTCTCCGGATTATAAATCGCCATCAATAATTAGGGAAGAAATAAATGACAAGGATGACGTCATCAAGTGATAATCTAACATATCCCTATGGCGTCATATGACGTCATCGATGCCACTCCAAGATGTCTCTGACGATATGGTCTAGTAGAGACGAAGAAAAATATCAAACAATAAAGCAAGGAAGACATAAGAAGTTAGTGGAAGGAGAGAGAGAGAATTCAAGTCACATGGGGGTACAATTAATAGTTATGCTGACAGATGACGGGGGATGCAGCCTTCAATTCCGCGAATTGGAGAAATATTTTTTAATGCAGACGTCCTGTTTCCCGCTGGCTGTCTTCGCACAGGGGATGTTTCCTCTTCCCCTTCCCCTTCTCCTTCCCACCTTCACCCCTTCCCCTTCCCCTTCAAACCCTTCCCCCCACTGACACCCAAGACTCTTCAAAAGAGACGTCCCTTGGAAGTTATACGCAGCAGTAATACTATTTCTCGAATCGCTGGGAACTGCCCCTGGTTACCCCTGGCGAAATCGTCCTTCCCTGGCCTCTCATCCACTCCGCATGGCATTAAGGATGCCAATATTATTTCTTTCCCCCCGACCCCCACGTCTCTCCCCTGCCCCTGAAAATCACGCATCTATAATCAGGAGAGAGAGAGAGAGAGAGAGCGAGAGAGAGAGAGAGAGAGAGAGAATCCTCCAACGACCTCTATTTCCTCCTGCAACACCTATTTTTCCTCTTCTGTGTCCGAAACCAACGTATAAGAGAGAGAGAGAGAAGAGAGAGAGAGAGAGAGAGAAACATTGACATATTCACAGACAAACCAACTAAATACAATTATAACCTGAATTCCATCTGAAGAAAAAAGAAAAAAAAAAGCGGGGGAAAAAACGAAAAAAACCAGAAGCGCATGAAACTGCTCGTCACGAGTCTGCCTTGAAGACAAACCCAGAGGCTCTCTCTCTCTTCTCTCTCTCTCTCTCTCTCTCTCTCTCTCTCTCTCTCGTCGTAATGGACCCTTCCTTCCAGCTAGCTCCCTTCCAGCCACCAACCACTGTGATACCAGACCCTTCAAATCAAACTTCTTTTCTCTGCTGCCGCTTAAGCTCCTGCTCCTGCTCCTACTTCTGCTGCTACCACCAGAAGTCTCTTTCTCCTACTTCTGCTGCTGCTACTGCTACCACCAGAAGTTTCTCTCTCCTACTTCTGCTGTTGCCGCTACTACTGATACCACCAGAAGTCTCTCTCTCTCTCTCTCTCTTCTCTCTCTCTCTCTCTCTCTCTCTCCGTTGTCTCCTGCTGCTCTGCCGATTGTTGCCTGCCTGCTGTCAAGGTCTGTCTGCCAAGGTCTGCCACTCGGGGAGGGAGGGACTTCCAGACCCTGCTATCCAGTTTTGCCACTTATATGGGGTTAAGTTTAGCCTCTACACACCTATACGGGACCGCATAGTTGCTGTGACAGAGGCTGCGACTTTTAAACACTGGCGTTGACATAGATTAGGGGGTAATGACGTTTTAGTGGGTTTTCCAAGGGATTCCGACGGTGTCTTATATCTCATGCGGTAGATTATTATTCCATAAAACGTCATGCAAACGGTTTTGCTGCATATATGCGTTCATTACAGATTTTCTCAGAAAACTTATCAAAGATTTTAGACGGCGATTGTCACTTCTATGCGATACATACATACACACATTATATATATACGTATATATATATATATATATGTATATATATATATATATATATATATAGCAATCAATGCAAAAAATTTAAATGCTGATTTCAGTTGTGACAAATCATAAATTTGCAATCTCTATAACGTGATCAGGATTATGTTGATTGCGTTGTGTTTTGCCAACCTATCTGCTGCTATTTATGATATATAAAACCGTTACACAGA
>NC_087217.1:48585893-48588393 GCF_015104395.2 Macrobrachium nipponense | reverse complement strand
TAACTTTAAAGTTTTTTATAATTTAAATATACGTACATTTACATAACTGTGGATTTGTTTTTTCTCCTTATTATTTATTATTAATTATTATTATTATTATTATTTTATTTTAAAAAGTAAATGGCTTACTTCAGCAGCGTTACACTTGTAGAGATTCTTCTCTATTTTGCGAATAGCGGCTTTTTCCGTGCCTACTTAAAAACAGGGCTAGTAGAGCGACCTTATAGAGGTATGGCTAAAATACAGGGTCAAAATAGGTGTATATTATTTGAAATTTTACAGATAAACTATGATACCATAGTCATCAAAGTTCCATTAACGATTTTCTCTCTCTCTCTCTCTCTCTCTCTCTTCTCCTTCCTCTACTCTTAAAGCGAGCTTTCGTCTGGAGCTGCCAGACATCCTCGGGGCTGGGCCAAGCTGAGGGTGGACTGATCTTGGTGCGGTGTCCGTCCTCCTTATATCTGTGGCTGACAGCAGGGGGTCTGCCCCATGCTTGTCTCCTATTGGCTGGTGGCGGTGAGTCTTGTTTTCATTGGCTGCCTGAGCCAGGTCTCAAAGCCACTTTCTTCGGGCCGATGGTTGCGTTGCAGCATATCCTGCAGCCGCCCTGGACCTCCTAAGCGGCGCTGTAACATTGATGGGCGTTGCGCTACGCTGTGGGTACGTCAACGGCTACTTTGATTTCCATCGGCTGCAGGAAGTACCTCGTTCGGGGGCGTTGTCATCTGAATACGACGCAGGAAGAATTTCTCCTCCCTACGAGTATGAGAAGACCTGCCACCAACAATGACACCACCGATCATGACAACTCTATGGATGACAACGCCCCGAACGAGGGTACTCCTGCAGCCGATGGAAATCAAAGTAGCCGTGACGTCCCACAGCGTAGCGCAACGCCCATCAATGTTACAGCGCCGCTTAGGAGGTCCAGGCGGCGGCTGCAGGATATGCTGCAACGCAACCATCGGCCCGAAGAAAGTGGCTTGAGACCTGGCTCAGGCAGCCAATGAAAACAGACTCACCGCCACCAGCCAATAGGAGACAAGCATGGGGCAGACCCCTGCTGTCAGCCACAGATATAAGGAGGACGGACACCGCACCATATAGTTACGGGCTGCTCTAGGAGCAAGAGCCCGTGCCAGCACAAGGCTGGCTTAATCTCCAACAACAACAACGCACCAAGATCAGTCCCACCTCTAGCTTCCCAGCCCGAGGATGTCTGGCAGCTCCAGACGAAAGCTCGCTTTAAGAAAGAGAGAGAGAGAGAGAGAAAATCGTTAATGACTTTGATGACTATGGTATCATAGTTTATCTGTAAAATTCAAATATATACACCTATTTTGACCCTGTATTTTACCATGACCTCTATAGGCGCTCTACTAGCCTGTTTTAAGTAGCACGGAAAAAAGCCGCTATTCGCAAAATAGAGAAGAATCTCTACAAGTGTTAACGCTGCTGAAGTAGCCATTACTTTTAATAAAGTATGCTTGAGAGAGGGTCTGCTTCCTAAGTACACTAATATATTTATTATTATTATTATTATTATTATTATTATTATTATTATATTATTATTATCATCATCATCGATAGCACCACAAGTAATATTCCAAAGGAAATCATTATCACAAAATCTTTCTCCCGATGATCAGGCGTCTAACCAACCCACGGAAAACAACAACAACTAACCTTCCTTAATTCAAACTTTTCCACAGGAAAAAGCAACGCTAAAATAATGAAGTTGAAAAAGGCCATGTTAAAGTAGACGCAAAGTTGGAGGGGAGCGGGGTTGTTAAGGATTAGAGAGAGAGATGGAGAGGATGAAACGGAAAAGAAGGAGAGAGGGAGAGAAGGGAGAAGATGAGTAGAGAGGCGAAACGAAGCTGATATACGTAATTTAGTTCATTTCCTCCAGAGCGTAAATTTACCCAGGCGGGTCAAACCCATGGCATATGTATGTATGTTTGCGTCCATGTAAACACGAGTGTATACGTCACTTTTCGTGTGTGTTTATGCATGAGTTCGTGCGTGGAAGGGGGCGGGACTCCGCCGACAGAGCTGTCAGTCAAATCGTCATAAGGTCGACCCACCGTCACTAATATAACAGTGGGTTGTCATTCACTAGAGTTACTCACCCTTTCTATTACTCACCTTCTTCTTCTTCTTTTTATCATTCTTATTCTTATTCAGAACCCCCCTTTCTGCGGGATTCTTTGTTCCAAGGGCTTCGCCGTCCTTTCTTTAGTTATTTTGTAAGTCCTTCATTATCTTTCGTTACTCTTTTTAATTCCGTTTTCTTCTGTTGTTTATTCCTAGACTACACGGCTTTTTTACATATTCATTGGTGCATATAATAATAATAATAATATAAATAATAAAATAATAATAATAATAATAATAATAATAATAATAATTAAAAGCCACAGTAGTGCTAAAAAATTTAACACTACTGTGGCTTTTAATTGTCAATATTATAACCTCGTTACAGAGGTTCCTTAGT
>NC_087217.1:48568393-48583393 GCF_015104395.2 Macrobrachium nipponense | reverse complement strand
CATCGAATTGTTTTTTTTTTTTAGTTCACAAAGTGAAACAAAAAAAAAACATACACACACACGCGCACACACACACGCACACGCAAACGGGGAGGGAAAAATGTTCACATCACGAAATCAAAAACATACATACATACATAATACATAAATACACCTCGTACACGGACACACACAAACGCACATGCAAACACACAAAGGCACATGAAAACACAGACGCATACGCAAACAGAGCGGGAAAAATGCTCACAGCATGAAATAAAAAACATACATACATACATACATAATACGCGCACACACAAACGCACACGCAAACGAAGCGAGAAAAATTTTCACAACACGAAACCAAAAACATACATACATACATAATACACCTCGTACACGCACAGACACACGCACATGAAAACACAGACGCACACGCAAACGTAGCGGGAAAATGTTCACCACACGAAACCAAAAAACATACATACATACATACATACATACATACATACATAATACACTTCGTACAGGCACACACACACACAAACGCACACGAGGAGCGGGGGGTAAAAAAAATGTAAATTCAACAGAACGCGAGACGAGTTAAACCGCAAAAGCGCCCACTGTGGTTGCATACCTATGATTACATATGTACACAAGCATAACCTCTCGACGGAACATCGTTTTCTGGACATATACATCTGTCATTTCGCGGCGTTTGTGTTGCATAACAATAAGTAACTTCATGACGTGTATTTGTTTTTTTTTACCTAAGCGGGACGTTTTACGAAAAGGATTTAGGAGGAAAAAAAAACAATGCCCGGCCTGGTGTTTAATTCGCTGTTTTGCGGGATGGACTGAGAATTGATGCAGTGCTGTTATATTTTGACGGCGTTAGCTGAAAGCTGAAAGCTGCGTATCAGGTTTAATGTCAGCTTAGGGCGAAGAAATATGGGATTTTTTTTTCTTTAAATGCTATCTGGTTTATTTTACAGTCCGGCCAGCTGCTGCTAGTGATAAGTGTACATACATTACAGTCAATTTTCATTGGCGAAAGACACGTCAGCTGAGTCGATAAACACCTGATACTTGACAGTATTCTTTAGAGAGAGAGAGAGAGAGAGAGAGAGAGAGAGAGAGAGAGAGAGAGAGAGAGAGAGAGAGAGTGTATGAAATATAAACAACTGACAAGTTGCCACTAGAACTGACGTGATTATTATTATTATTATTATTATTTTAGCTTTTTCCGTGCTACTTTAAACAGGATAGTAAAACGCCTGTAGAGGCCATTTATTATTATTAGTTATTATTATTATTATTATTATTATTATTATTATTATTATTATTATTATTATTATTATTCAGAATACAAACCGTATTCATTTGGAACAAGCCCACTGACTTGAAATTCAAGCTTCCAAAGAATATTGTGTTCATTTGAAAGAGGTAACAGGCGGTAATAGGAAATAAAAAAAAAAAGAGATCAGTTACTAGAGAAGATACGATAAATGTAGAAATTAATACGAAAACGGATAAAAAAATATAATTAAATTGTAAAAATAAAAGAATTGTTTTAACTTCTAAGGTTCCAGTCCAATAGCACTTCTTCTTTCATCAATACTTTCGTGATTACAACGGAACACACACACACACACACACCCACACAAACAAACACAAACCTCAAACCACGCAATTTGCATCTACTACACTCTTCTGTCTTGTCCCCTGTGTTGCTTTTACAACCGCGTGTGAATATTACAGATGCAAATTTGATGGCCAGCGTTTATGTTCCTGTTGTTAGCGCGGTTGTTTACGGGAATGTTATCACTGATTGTTATTTTTACTTTTGCGCCCACCACACCCTTTCCGCAAGTTACTTTACACACACTCTCTCTCTCTCGTCCCCCCCCCCTCCCTCTCTCTTAACGGATTCTTTAAATGCGTTTCCGATCGGATTTCTCTTAAGGGGGCTTTATATATATTATATATATATATATTATATATATATATATATTATATCTATATATATATATATTGTGTATGTATGTATATATATATATATATATATATATATATATATTATATAAATGGAGGTACTGGAAAGAAAAGTAAGAAAGGAATGACCTTCCTATCCAGAAACAGCATTTGTGGAGGGGTTCGACGTGCTGCTGCTGTTGCCGCTGCTGATGAGCCTTCTGGTTCTAGGCGTAATGTTATGATGCAACTTTTCTGTACTATGGCTTCACACACTATTCACGAAGCAGTTAAAAAACATGAATGAGACGCAGTGACCACATTCATTGTTATGTTTGTCTGGATTTAGTAAGCTCTAGAAAGGAAAATAGTTGAAAGTGTTGATAATTGTGTCCGCTTGTGAGAGAGAGAGAGAGAGAGAGAGAGAGAGAGAGAGAGAGAGAGAGAGAGAGAGAGCGTATATGCTACCTCCCGTAATAACATATAAACAACTTATAATATCTGCAAAAGACGGAGGGTCTTAAGAAGAGTATTTACATTTCAGGGTCATCCGATACGTTTCGTTCTAGATAGTCCATATAATTAGCCACCCTCATCCCCACCCAACCTTCACCCCTCCCCACCCCCACCCCCACCCCAACGACCCCCGTCAGTCTCTCTTTACAAGTAATAAGACACCAGGTCAACCCGGAAGACATCATAATACAGTTAGCCCATGTACTGTTTCCCAACGTTGCCATGCAAAGCTTGAGAGACTATAGACTATGTTGCAAATGGGATATTCTTATTAAGAGTTTTATTTCATTATTTATTTATTGATTTTATTTCAAGGCGCTGAACTCAACATTCTAATTCGATAAATGTTCCGATATATTTAACAAGAGAAGGAAAGTACAATAGATTAATGGGAATTTTAACAAACAAAACAAAAACCTTCTGAAAGGAGATTTGTACCAAGGGGGAGGACGGGAGGTGGGGGTGTGGGAAGACGAGGGGAGGGGGACGTCGTGGGGAGATGAAACTTCAGTCAGCGTGACCGAGGAGTTGAGGGTGGGGGGGATGGAGGGGGGGAGGTGTTAGTTTGATGGGTGAAATCGGGACATTGGTAGGGGTGGGGTGGGAGGGGGTGAAGGTACGGGTAAGACAAGCTTGTGTTCTTAGGTCTCCCTGGGGTCTAGCCACGTTCGAGTACAGTTTCACACCCGTGGCTACCCTGGGGGCGTGTCCACTGCCCACAAACATCTACAGAACCTTACCAATTACCCTTCTCTTCTGTGAGATAGTTTCTTTCTTTGTTTCATCTCTTGTTTTGGTTTCAAAGTGAGAGCAGGAGCAGAGAGGTCTTCCGCGGGCCTCCTCTTGTCCTGGACTGAAAAATTCGGGTGGCCAAGATAGGCCTCTCAGTAAAACGAGTGTTTTTCCACTTTTTTAAGAATTTTATGTATTTATTTGTTTATTTATTGCAAGATCGCCTTGTCCTGGACTGAAAAATTCGGTACAAGATCACGTTAATATTTTCTATACCTGGTTTTTTAAATCCCCTGCTAATTTATCAAATTTAGTAATGATAAAAAACAGTAGCAATCTTTTCAGATAGTTTCTCAAGACTGTACATCAGACAGCATCCTTAAAACGAAAAATTAAAAAGGACGATAATTACTATGATTTCTTACCATAATAATACATTTCATTACTTTATTTTCATGTTCCTGATCTCTACAATAAAACATAACTATTCTTATCGCCGCCACCCCCCCCCCCCAACAACAACCATTTCCCTTCGCTTTCTTCGGGCGTGGGCACGTAAGAAAATCCTACCTCCGCCATATCTGATGATGTCACACGATCGTTATAATAATTTTCTGTAACCACCAATTCCTTTTCAAACCTACCAGAAGAAGAAGAGGAAGAAGAATAGGTTATTTCCTTACGCATTGTGACGTAACGCGGCGTCACCGCCTCCCTCGGGACGCGGCAACTGTCACACACGACGACTACGAACTTGCCGCGCGTAATGCGGTCCGATAGAAAAGCGCGCGCAACGCCTTCCGACTGAAACACGCGTGAAAAGACTTCCGACTGAAACGCGCACGCATCGCCTTCCAACTGAAACGCGAGCGCAACGCCATCCGACCGAAAAGAGCGCGAAAAGCCTTCCGATTGAAAAGCGCGCGCAACGCCTTCCGACAGAAACGCACGCTTAAAACGCTTTGGCGCGGGTAATAGTAATAGCGAAAATAATAGACAAAAGAGAAATACTGCAATCAATTTCCTTCTTGTCGAGATATGTTTAAAATCCACACACAGTTTGTGTTGGTTCTAGTCCCTTAATAACCATCTCGAAAGCCCTGACTATATGTTAACATATCTTGACAGCTATAAATTACTGCACTGCTCATGATAGAATAAATAATAATAATAATAATAATAATAATAACAATAATAATAATGATGATGATGATGATGATGATGATGATGATGATGATGCAACGTATGCCCCAAGAATTTAATTTTTGTATGTCCACTGTTACAAAATCTTGATATGCTATATTATTCGTGAGATGTACAAAATTGCCTGGATAAAATTTCAGTATAAAACTAAGCAGACATAAAGACACACACACACACACATACACACACATATATATATGTATGTTATGTATGTATGTGTACGCGTATGTTTCATATATGTTCGTGTGTGTTTAAACGGAGAAAGAGCAAAAGTGACCAAAAAAGAATTTAAAAATAATTAAGACGACAAAACATATGTCCAAAAAAAATATATATATATATAAATAAATAAATAAACAAACAAATAAAAGCACCTTCGCCGAAGGAAAAGTTTAGGGTCAAAGTGATCAATAACAATGACATCTCTTTCGGTCGCGTGAGGAGGTGTCAGCCCACCTTCCCCCTCCCCTCACCTTTCCATTCTCCCTCATGAGGGGGAGAGGGGTGATCCTAACCCCTCCCCCCTCCCACTCCCCTCCCTCCCATTCCTGCTGCTGATCTTGAGAAGATTGACACCTGGACGCCACATAACCCTACATTTATCTTTCTCTCTTTCTTCTTCTCCCTTTCATTTCTTGGACCCAAACTTGAAACACAGGTTGTCTGGTCTCCATGGAGGAGGAGGACCCAATCTCTTTCAATAGGAACACGAAACAACAGCTTTGGGTGCGTTGTCACACTACAGAAAAACCTGTCATAAACACATTGGCAACTTATTAGCAACATGTTGAAGACAATTCAATTGGGAACAACTTATTGGCAACATGTTGAACACAATTTAATTTGGAGCAACTTAATAGCAACATGTTGAAGAAAACAATTCAATTGGGAATAACTTATTAGCAACATGTTAAAGAAAACAATTCAACTGGGAGTAACTTATTAACATGTTGAAAACAATTCAATTGGGAACAAACTATTAACAACATGTTGAAAACAATTCAATTGGGAACAACTTATTAACAACATATTGAAAACAATTCAATTGGGAACAACTTATTAACAACATGTTGAAAATAATTCCATTGGGAAAACCTTATTGGCAACATGTTGAAAACAATTCAATTGAGAACAACTTATTAGCAACATGTTGAAAACAATTCCATTGGGAACAGCTTATTGGCAACATGTTGAAAACAGTTCAATTGGGAACAACTTATAAGCAACATGTTGAAAACAATTCAAACTTATAAGCAACATGTTGAAAACAATTTAATTCAAGAGAACGACAGTAAGCAGAGAACGACTCTAAAATTCATAAACACATCGGCAACTTATCGGAAACATGATGATAACAAATCAGCAAACCTTAATAAATAATTAAAGAACAAAACTTCGGCCAAGGCTGGATAACTGTATATAGTAAAGGATTGGTCTGGGTTACCACAATAAGTCGTTGATTTGTATTCAACCTGTTTGCGATGTGTATGGAATAAGTTCCCGACGAGTTTTCATGACCTGTTTTCCTATCGTCTGGGTGGACACCAGTCAGACTTAAGAGCAGACTAATTCTCCCTTTGAAGTAATTCAACTAAAGGAACTAATAATAATAATAATAATAATAATAATAATAATAATAATAATAATAATAAATACAAAGATTAATCGGCAATATCCCCACACACACACACACACACACACACACACACACACACACATATATATATATATATATATATATATATATCTATATATATGATATATATATGAATAACTTGATCACGAAGTATATAAAACGTGATGCTATGTATAAAAAAAGGTTTTTTGCCGCGTAGGAAAAAAATGAAAAAACGAGTTGGCCGAGTACTTTCGGTCGTATTTTTCATTTTTTTTCCTTCGTGGCAAAAAACCTTTGTATATATATATATATATATATAATATATATATATATATATATATATATATATATATATTCCTCTACACACACGCTCGTAATTTTGTTTCACACTTGTAGCAGACGGCGGCCTGATCTGACACTGCCCCCTCTACCTCATGCGAACGCAAAACAAAAGCCAAGGACGGAAGATGGGGTCAAGGCATCAGTGGGTACCCAAACCCGACCTTTCACCCCCTGTGGCTCCTAGTAATTGCTTGCCACCCTAAATTAGGCAGAAGTGTCACGTTGCGTTTATTTACGCTCCTCCCTTCCGCCGACGCCAACTGTCGTATCGTGTCTTGAGGTGTTTCCAACGCGATTGCTTTGAGCGGTGGTAATAATAATAATAATAATAATAATAATAATAATAATAATAATAAACAAAGGATGAATAGGGTAGTAGCTGTTGTTTGTTTTTAATAGCTACTCATAGAAAAAAACGCAATAATAATAATATAATAATAATAAGAATATGATATTAATAATAAAGAAGTAATAATAATAACTTATTATTATTATTATTATTATTATTATTATTGATTATTATCATCACCATAATCAAAGGAGAAATCGGGGTTGTGGTTGTTGCTTGTTTTTTAATAGCTACTCATAGAAAACAACACAATAATAATAATAATAATAATAATAATAATAATAATAATAATAATAATAATAATAACTGTTAAGTTCCCTGAACCTTGCAACGCTTGAAATCTGACAAAGATATCTCTTCATTATTAAAAGAAAAAAAAAATTGACCTTACCCGAGGTCATAGGTAATTATAATAACAACAAATATGTGTGTGGCTAATCCATGTAATGGAAAATTTCAGAACAATAAAAGGTATTAATGCGGTTAATCCAACTGAAATAGTACCTGAAGTTCAAACCGAGGTGAATTTTTTGCCAGGGCACTTTGTAGAAAATAAATGTAAGAAATAGAAAGAAATCCTTCATTTGATCTATTTGCCCAATTCTTTATTTATTTTTTACCTTCAAAGTGATGTACGTAGAACTTTTACAGGGGAAATTAAGTAAAAAATATATTATATAATAAGAAATCAGAAAAAATCTATAAGTTTATTTATTATCCCAATTTTATTTAATTTTCTATTTTCTCTTCTTTTGATTTATTTGCCAAATTCTGCTTTTTTATTTTTTTTTTATTTAATTTCCGTTCTCTTCTCCTTCCAGGTGTGGTTCCAAAACAAACGCAGTAAAGAACGGCGCATGAAGCAGCTGTCTACGATGGGCATGCGCGCGCACCTATTCGCAAACCCACGCAAAATGCGAGACCTGCCCCTGGGTATGGACGATGGGTATGGCTTCTTCCCTGGGTACAGCGGATTCCCAGGACAACAGTTCCCAGGGTACTTCGGTCCACAGCAACCCATGGGATACCCTCACAGTAAGTTGACTTGAAGATAATCTACTTATCTTTTAATTTGTGTTTTTTATTTTCGTTATTTATTTTATTATTTATTTATTCATTTATGTATTGCAAAATGTGTTGTTCCTGATCCCTTACCTTCAGTTTCTAGCATAAACATTAAAAATGCATGTGAGAGAGAGAGAGAGAGAGAGAGAGATGAGGAGTGAGAGAGAGAGAGACGAGATAAGCTGAGAGGAGAGAGATGAAAGAGAGAGAGAGAAAGATTGGTTAGTTCTCTATAATCTACATCACAGAAGCATCAATTGGCCACAAATACAGCAGCAGCAGCAGCAGTAGTAGTGGCAGTAGTAGTAGTAGTAGTAGTAGTAGTAGTAGAGTAGAGAGAGAGAGAGAGAGAGAGAGAGAGAGAGAGAGAGAGAGAGAGAGAGATCTTACGTCAATCAACCAAAAAACCTCATTAAGTGTTATTTTCCGAATCATTATTCCAGTGGCCCCCGGAATGGAGCAGCCCTTGCCCCCCGGTGGACCCATGGGAGGCGCCGAATTCCCCGGAATGCCCCCTATGACGGCCATGATGGGTGACGCCTTCCCCCCACACCCCCCCATGACCTCACCAACTGAAGACGTGGCAGTCCACGGCGGTAAGTCCTTTGACTGGAGTCGCATTTAAGAAAGTTTGCTGTCGAAATATTAAAATGAATATATATAAAATAAAAAAAATAAAAAAATAAAAATAAAAAAAACATGAAACTGAAAAGTAAATTTCAAATAAACGACTAATATGTTTTTTCTATTAATTCCAATTAACTAAAAAAATCTACTTAAATAAACTTCTTATACGTTTTTTTTTTATTTGAAATCATTAAGAAACTTCCAATTAAGTAAACGTCTAATGGGTTTTTTCTACTAATTTCAAGTAAAAAAATTTTAATTTAATAAACCTCAAATGTGTTTTTTTCCTCTCTCTCTCTCTCCTCATCTCTCTCTCTCTCTCTCTCTCTCTCTCAATATGTTTTCACTTAATTTCCAGTATTTGAAAATAATTCTAATTAAATAAACTTCTAATATGCTTTTATGTTTTTTCTATTAATTTCGAGTAATTAAAAAAAAATTTAAACTTCTAATATGTTTTTCATCTCCCTCCCCCCCTCTCTCTCTCTCTGTCTCAATATGTTTTTTCCATTAATTTCAAGTAACTAAAAAAATTCGAATTAAATAAACTTCTACGTTTTTATGTTTCCGTTTATTAATTTCGAGTAATTAAAAAAAAATCCTAATTTTCTAATCAGTTTTTCCTCTCTCTCTCTCTCTCCTCAGGCCCTGGCGGGTTCAGTGATCACCAGAGCTCGGAGATTTTGGCGTGGTAACCTGGCGGAAGGAAGAAGCTCTCTCCCTCCGGAATCTCGCCAAAATAAAAATAAAAAATAAAAAAAAGAAAAAAAGCGCCACAAAACTCGCCAACCAAAGATGCCGCCGCTGTTGCTTCTCGGTGTCGTCATGTCCTTTGAGGGAAACCTTGACGTCATTTTTTAAAACGTCATAACTTCGTGACGTCATAAAACCCCATTCGTGACTTCACTAGAGTCAGGGCAAAAAAAAAAACTAAGAGGATATATATATTATTTTTGTCCATCTTGCACTTTGTTTTTTTTTTTTTTTTTCATTTGTAAGAATTGTGAAGATTATAACTACTTTAAGGAACAAGGAATCAAGACGAGAACAAACAGACAAACAAACAAACAAACAAACAAACAAAGATGTTCAGTGGAGTGCAAACAAACGAATCAATATTTTTGTTGTCGTCCAGGCAATCCAGATACTGACAGTCTTGTTGCTACTGAATGAATCAATGTCGTCCAAATGTTCTAAAACTTAAAAATACAATAAAAAAAATATTCTAAAAAAATCCCTATTTGTAACAATAATGCATATTAATAATGTACAAGGCGACGGTGGTTCGGGGTGCGACCTTGGCTACCCATAATTTAAAATGAACCATTTTGTATTGTATGTCTCGCATCCAGCCACCGTTTGTAAAGATTAGAGAATGTGAAGCCACAGGAAACGGTCATTTGATAGATGAATAATCGTCCCGTATTCATAGTGAATGCACAAATTGATTTTTAAAAAGATAAATAATAATATTCTTTTCTTCAAGTTGGAATTGCTGTTTTTATTCTTGAACGAAATAAAAATGATTTTTTGGGGGTGTCGCACACACACGGTTGAGGGACAAACGTATTCTTCTTCAATGACTTGTTGATTCACAGGACTGTGTTTGTTTTGAACATGCCGAAAAAAATGTGAAAAAAAAAATTTAACACGAGAAACCAAGGAAATTTTTTTTTCTCTAAAAAACCAGAAAACGAGGTCATAGTTCGAAAAAAAATCAACAAAAAAAACTGGCCGCTTATATATATATATATATATATATATATATATATATATATATATATGATATATATATATATATATGTTATATGTATATATATATATATATATATATATTATATATATATATATATATATATGACACAGGACGTGAAAGAAAAATGAAATATAGAAAAAAACCGACATATGAAAAATGTACGTTATGTATAAACGCTGAATCAAAAAGCCACAATCAAAAACTTTCTGTTGTTTTCAACATGTGTGAGTTGTGATTTGTTCCGAAAGATCCTTGTCTAACCCTGAAGAATAAGAAGAGGAGGAGGAGGAGGAGGAGGAGGAGAAAGAAAGAATAGCGTGTAGGTCACGGAAATTTAACGAAACGTATTTAAGACTTGATAAACCATGTTTTTTTTTTTTTTTTTTTTTTCAACAACAAATCAAACACAGTCCAAGGCTGCTTTTCTCCACAGTGGCTTCACATTCCTAGTTTGCTATATTTTGGTGTAATTATAAGAACTTGGTGGGGTGTACATATGAAGGGAAATTACCTGTACAGAACCTTTCTATCCGTCGACTTTTTTTTCTTCAGTAAGTTATTCAAACTCCTCTCTCTCTCTCTCTCTCTCTCTCTCTCTCTCTCTCTCTCTCTCTCTCTCTCTCTCTCTGCAAGCGAATCGGCTCCCTTGGCATTTTATCAATGTCCACTAACCTACCTTGTAAGATGCTGTGCTACTGTATGATGCTGATTTCGGGGTGTCCTGATTTTTAAAAAAAAATCATCTCTGAACCGTTTCCAGGTGACGTCACGGCCGAGAAATTGCTTATCCCACTGGAATTGATGCGAGTATAACGTGTGTGTGCTTTTTTTCTTTTTTTCTTTTGAGACATTTCTGATGCGTGTTATTTATTACCGAAAGCATCCAAACCCAGTCGTGCTTTATTCTAAAGCTCGAAAACGTTAAAAATATAATAAAAAAAACTGCAAAAATGGCATGAAAAACAGAATTCTCTGGCACCAAAGATGGTCGATGGAGATAATCGCTCTATGACGTCACCAGGTGACGTCATCAAAGTGGGGCTGAGAGCTTGGCAGTGACGTCATCGTGATGAGACTCTTCTAAGGCACTGGATGGTGATGATGATGCTGATGATGATGGTTGATGAATGATTATAATGACGCACCAATAACACACAGGCACAATTTCAACTTCCCCCTCGCCTCTCTCTCTCTCTCTCTCTCTCTCTCTCTCTCTACCTTACCATTATCTTTTTCTTTTATTTTCCGGGATATATATATATTCTAACTAAGCAATTATCTCTGTAAATAATTTTATAAATGTCATGATCATTGCTTTGATTAATGCCTGCTGTTAGAAAGAGGAAAAAACCTAAATGTAGGTGACACTAGAAAATAAATCAATTAAAATAAATAAATGAATAAATAAAGCCGTAAGGTCGCGCACAAAATGGAAAGTCTGAAAAACCGACCTTACTGAATATGAAGTGGGAAGAAGAAAGGCAAAATAAAGATATTTCCCGAAAAAACAAAAATGAATATACTATGTGTGTATTTACTGTTTTATTATTATTATTTTTTTTCTCTCTCTCTTTGTATGTGAATCTGTGATATCAATTATTTGTTATATAACTCCAGTGACAATTTTGTAATAAAACTAACGAAAATATACAATAGACTTTTTTATGAATCCTTATGGATAATATACAACCTATTATAAATATCACTAACAATATAGCGTGTGAGTATATGTAGTCTTCAATGGATATTAAAAGCTTTCGAACCTTGTACTAGGTTCATCTTCAATTGTGGACCTGCAACCATTGTCTTCATTTTCGACACGGAAAACTGTGCCCACATCACTTTCATCATTATTAAAAAAAATCCATAGTTATGGACCAGTACAAATTTACTTAAAAGTAAAACTATGTAGAGAGCTTTCGAAAATCTGTACTATTCCACTCTTCAATCACAAAATGAATATTTTTGTACAGTTACATAACTGTATATGTTTCCCCATTTCAAGACCAATGCTGCTATGAACGTTGTTATTATTATTATTATTATTATTATTATTATTATTATTATTATGTTATTATTATTGTTTATTAAGGTTATTATTATTATTATTGTTGTTGTTGTTGTTGTTGTTGTTGTTGTGAGTTTGGAATATATCCACTTTTAAATTTTGTATAAATGCACATTTCTTGAGAAATCCACAAGAAAATAATAATAATACAGCTACTTCAAAGATATAATTTACGTAAATACCTGCAGTCGATATCACTGATATTAACCCCGACTGGCGAAAGCTCATTCTCTTTACCACCAATCACCAGAGGTTAAAATTCAAATACGTCGGCCAATCAGATGCACGATACGAGATCAAGAGTGATCTCCACTGAGAATATTTACCGCCTGCTCCAAAGAAAGAAACTGCCAACGTGAAATCTCTGGACATAAGTAATGCCACACCAGAATTATTAAAAGGAAAATACTGTTTCGTACAAAACCCAGCTACAAAAATGTCTGGAGTTAACGTTTCTCCCAGCCCCATGAAACGATAAAATTAAATTCTGTTAGAACATTTAGATTCTGCTAAGCTAAGCCAGTGTTTCTTAAACTTTCTTGTGCAGCGAACCCCTTTTATTAAAATGACTCGTGTAGCGGACCCCTTATTATGATAAATGTCCCTCTTGGGTTTAAAAGTGTTTCAGGGTATAATATATCGTACTAAAATTGCCACTGAATAATGTATTAGTGGTTTATCTTCAACACAAATGATTACATTTTACTTAGAATAACTTTCACAACATTATTAATTTTGCAATAATGCACACAAATTTTAGTGAACTTGAGAGCAACGCTTCCTCCTCACATTATCCTGAGGACCCCTTGGAACATTCCACGGACCCCTGGGGGTCCGTGGACCACTCTTTAGGAAACGCTGTTCTAAGCTGACTGACGAATCCCATTAAAACTCGTATAAAAAAATATTAAAAATAAACGATGGGGTAAATGAATCAGCGAGGGGATAGTGAACACACTATAAAAGTCTCATACTAAAAAAATAAATAGCAGAGATTTGTGAAAATGAGCTTAAATTCAGGTTCACGCGCTATATATCACTTGTTTGAAGAACAAAGGGAATTTCCTTCCCAACAAATAAATATATTATGCGTCAAAACGCCGTCAACTGCGACCTAAATAAAAGAAGTCTGACCACAAGATAATAATCGAGCAATACTGAGTTCATCGATGGAAACAGATAACAACCTTCCAGCTCGACCATTCTGTTCATCATATCCCCCCCCCCCCCCCCCCCCCTTCCTCGGTTTATCTACTTATATTCTTTATCTATTTATTATTCAAGGTCGCAGTTCTTGAAGAAAAAACAAAAGAAAAATGAAATTCTTTTTTATATACAGTTGGATGACTAAATAAAATGGTGGACGGGAACCACATGAAAGAAAAGGTAAATATGTGGCAGAAAGAATTGGGTGCAGTGGAGGGCATAAATGGATCTGAGAGAGAGAGAGAGAGAGAGAGAGAGAGAGAGCACACGGTACGAAAAGAACTGGGTAAAATAATCGCCATGAATATACAGAGAGAGAGAGAGAGGGGGGGGGCGGGATTGCGGATGTGGGGATACGAAAAGAACATGGTAAAATAATTCCTATGAGAGAGAGAGAGAGAGAGAGAGAGAGAGAGAGTATTGCAACAGCGGATGTACAGATGTACAGAGAGAGAGAGAGAGAGAGAGAGAGAGAGAGAGAGAGCGTATCGAATATTTACTGGAAGGCGCGTAAGAAGACTTATTGGGGCGGCCGTATGCCTAAATAATACACCGGCCAATGACAAATGGCGTATAATCACACCTCGGCCGAACGGGGCAATTATCACATGCTGTGGCTACCAGCAGCCACTACCGTGTGTGCAGCAGGTTCGCTGTTTTTTGCCAAATCGCGAGGCGCCAATTGCGCATTTGCGAGTCCTTGCGCGCTGCAATTCCCACTTCTGAAAGTATTCAACATTTACAAAGAGATGGAGCACTATCCATTTTATATTGCTGGATTCCTATAGCAAGTTTACTAAGCGAACAGATTCTGAAAAGATCAAATATGTATCAAGTCTCAGATTCTGAAAAAAAATATTGCAGGGACCAAAATGTTTGACGGCCGGTTCCTGTATTTAGTTCATCACAGATTACGAAGATCTCCGTACAGTTTTGTTAAGTCACGATGCGGGGAAAATTCAATGAACAACGAAAGGTAAGGTGAAACAGTCGAGTGGAGGACAGCCTCCCTTATATATATATATATATATATATATATATATATATATATATATATATATATATATATATATATATATATATATATATATATATATATAATCACTTTAGCACGTGATTCATTTATCACACACATCCACAGGTGAAAAATAAGGGCGGGGCGTAGGTCCTGACCGGTTTCGACTTTATTTCCAAGTCACTGACGGAGGACCTACAATCCGCCTCTTATTTTTCACCTATGGATATGTGATATATATATATATATATATATATATATATATATATATATATATATATATATATACATCATATATATATATAATTAATTTACGTAAAATTATATATGTGTCTAATCAAGGTAAACTAGCAAGAATGTGACGATCCCAGCATTTTTTAAACAATATATCGTTCATAAAAAATATATCAATTATCGTAACAACATTATTGGATCCAAAAGTATTCACGAGAACATCTTCAGTAAAGCTCTAAATTACGAATTCCATAATACTTTCCACTGATGGCTATCTTAATTCATTAATACAGTTATGTATAATGCATCAATAGAA
>NC_087217.1:48553393-48555893 GCF_015104395.2 Macrobrachium nipponense | reverse complement strand
GCCACTATGTAAGAATGTAGAAGCCAAAGGATTGTTTCCTGATCGTAAATTATACACATGGGAAGCAGTTGCGTATACCTGCGACGTTCTTTCAGATTTGGCATGCCACTGGCAAGAGAACCTTGATAAGGGTTTTGAGTGCTGAGTGCTGAGTAATTCAAATAGATTTTAAGTGCCGCTTTCGATTTAGTTGATCACGAGGCACTTTTTTTTTTTTTTTTTTTTTTATATAAACTTCTGAATCTTGGATTGGGTAGAAATGTTTTAGGTTTACTTCAAGATTTCCCTTCAGGTAGACAGCAAGAAGTTGCTGTTTTTGTTTGTATGGTGTTTTAACGTTGCATGGAACCAGTGGTTATTCAGCAACAGGACCTACGGCTTTACGTGACTTCCGAACCACGTCGAGAGTGAACTTCTATCCCCAGAAATACACATCTCTAACTCCTCAATGGAATGCCCGAGAATCGACCTCGCGGCCACCGAGGTGGCACGCCAAGACCATACCGATCACGCCACTGAGGCGCTTAAGAAGTTGCTGTTCATCAGATCCTTAGTGAACCAAGAGCTATTGTGTGGCTGGAGTTCCACAGGGTTGGTGTTCCTAGACCACTGCTATTTTTAGCTTATGCAAGTGATATGGTCGCTGACCTGAAAAACAAGATTGTTCAGTATGACGATGATGCAACACTTGTGCACGGGCGTAGTCAAGTCTCCACTTATACGAGAAATTAATTTGACCTTAGTCTGAATCTTGTCATGGAGATGATTAGCGAAGGGTGTAATTGGTAGGGTATGATCTCATTTCTGTATTTCACTCTAACTCCTCTTACTTCTTTCTAATGAACACCACATTCTTTGAAAGTTTGAGTTTCAGTCAGTGGTCCCTGTGGGCTTGTTCTATATGAAAAAATTCATCTTTTTAATAATAATAATAATAATAATAATAATAATAATAACAACAACAGAACCTCTCATCATATAACCGCGAATAGAATTATGATGAGAATGAAATGATGGCGTAATGTAAATCATAACTTGAGCAATACAAATAACAATACTTTTCAAATCTATTTAAAGAACCACATGACGATAACAACAAGAACCAACAACTGTAACAAACGTTAAGAGTAATCTCCGTGAAAGAGATCACTGCACTGCGAAGTTATATGATGACACACGTCACAAAATTCAGAAGTGCCTGAACGAAACGAGGTCACGAGGCAGAGCAGCTCAGGGCAGCAGACGTTATCTGCAGCACACTTACTTACCGCTGTGATGGAACCCGGGTTGCTTCATCAGGGACAGGTGGTCTTTTTCTTCTTCTTCTTCTTTTTTTATTTCCCAGCCAGATTTGATTCGTCATTTCATAATTATTGCTCTCCAGCTAGTCTGATCTTTTTTTAGTCTTTTTTTTTTTTTCCTTTGTCTTTATATATTTTTATTTCCCCAACCCCCCCCCAGCCAGATTTGATTCATTTCATAATTATTGCTCTCCAGCTAGTCTGATCAGTCTTTTTTTTATTTCTTTCTATATATTTTTATTTCCCAGCCAGATTTGATTCGTCATTTCATAATTATTGCTCTCCAGCTAGTCTGATCAGTCTTTTTTTATTTCTTTCTATATATTTTTATTTCCCAGCCAGATTTGATTCGTCATTTCATAATTATTGCTCTCCAGCTAGTCTGATCAGTCTTTTTTTATTTCTTTCTATATATTTTTATTTCCCAGCCATTTATTTGATTCGTCATTTCATAATTGTTGCTCTCCAGCTAGTCTGATCAGTCTTTTTTTATTTCTTTCTATATATTTTTATTTCCCAGCCAGATTTGATTCGTCATTTCATAATTATTGCTCTCCAGCTAGTCTGATCAGTCTTTTTTTATTTCTTTCTATATATTTTTTATTTCCCAGCCAGAGTTAATTGGTCTTTTCGCAATTGTTGCTCTCCAGCTTGTCTGATCAGTCACAGGTGGACATTTTGGCCTTGATCAACCCCGACTGACAAATTGTCGGCTGACAAGTCGTTTTAAATCAACCACAGACAGCTAACCACTTGATGCTAACCAACACAGATGACCGGTGAGTTCTACCCAGCAGCCATTGATCAGTTGCATTCATTCCACCACCTCTGAAAAGCAGTTTTAGCCAGTCACAGCTGGTCATTTATTTCCACGAGGCACAACTGACCAGCTTTCTTACGCAGCTACCAGTTCGCTCACCCGCCAGCTACAGCTGATCAGCTATTTACCCAGCCGAAGTTGACCAGTTACTTCAACTCAACCACAGGTGGCCAGCAGTTTTAGGTAGTCAAAGTTTGGCTATTTCAATGATGCCACAGTTGACCAACTGTTTTATTCCACATGATTCGATGCTTGTTAAATTCTACCAAAGAGTACAAAGAAAAAGTATTTCATTAACAGTTAAACGTAACAAACGAGAGAATAAGCCCTCCCCCCTCGCCCCCCCTCCCAACACACATACAAAATCAAATCCTATCAA
>NC_087217.1:48520893-48548393 GCF_015104395.2 Macrobrachium nipponense | reverse complement strand
AAAACGGGAATTACTACAACAAGGTAGCAACAGATATACATAAGAAAAAAATACATACAAATACATGCGCGAGGTAATAAGTAAAAACAGTAGAATAAAACTCAATTAAATTACCAAAGGCATTTATGGAACCGAAAGATGTTAAATTAACTGATTATAATTTTATAAATGAAATAGATCCATCTAGGGGTGAGGATGAAGAAGAGAGAGAGAGAGAGAGAGAGAGAGAGAAAAGGCAGGCACTTTTGCAATACCTCTTCTTCTTCTTCTTCTTCCCCGCTGGCCACTGTGTAACCGTGTTAAATGTTTAGGATTCCTGCCCACTCATAAATCTTTCTAGAGTCTGCGACCATCAAGATCATACGAAATTTGACAAGGAAGAAAAATAAATAAATAAAATAAAATAACATAAAACAAAATAAAAAAAAAAAAAGGCGCAAGAACAGTAGGAAATAATGTTCATTCGGACGAGCTTTGACCTCTTTGGGAAAAAGAGTTTGTCCACTGATGTTATTCAAACTAGCATTCAGCACAGTTTTCATGTAGATGGGAGGGGGGAGGGCGGAAAAGAATATCTCTCTCTCTCTCTCTCTCTCTCTCTCTCATTTTGGGTTCAAGGATGTCATACAAAACCGTCGTTGTTTCTTGGATTGTCAATAACTGTCCTATCAAAAAACACATTTTAATAAAACATAAAATTAATAATATATAATATATTATAGATGTATATATATATATATATATATATATAGATATATATATATATATTATATATTATTAAATAGAAAAATCAAAAATATATACAAATTGATATAAAAACATTATATTAAAATATATAAAAAAATTAATAACGAGGTACTATTTCCCCAAACTATACCAAGCATCCAGTAGGGATAACGTATCACGCAATCTCACAAAACAGCTGAATCACTTGACGCGTATACAATCGAAGAGAATTACACACAAACGCACACAAACACAATTCAAAATATTAAGAGAACAGTTATCCGTTCACCATTCACAGGCTGCAGGAGAGCTGATGATGACAAGCCACGAGAGATATAAACGTTCGAGGGTGCCCCAGGGACGCCACCGCTCCTGGAGAATTCGCAGGACACCGCCGAGAGAACTCGAAGGACACCACAGCTCGTAGAGAGTTCGTAGGACACCACCAAGAAGAACTTGAAGGACACAACCGCTCGTGGAGAATTCGAAGGACACCGCCAAGAGAATTCGAAGGACGCCGCCAAGAGAATTCGAAGGACACCACCGATCCTGGAGAATTCGTAGGACACCGCCAAGAAAACTCGAAGGACACCACCGCTCCTAGAGATTTCGAATGACACCGCCAAGAAGTATTCGAAGGACACCACCGCTCCTGGAGAATTAGTAGGACACCGCCAAGAGAATTCCAAGGAAGCCGCCAAGAAGAACTCGAAGGACACCACTGCTGGAGATTTCGAAGGACACCGCTGCAGGGGAAGGAAGTTTGCTATCGGGAAGTTTGGGCGCGGAGTCCCCCGGCCCCCTCCCCCGAAGGGAAGATGTATATAAGGAAATCGCTCTGAAGTTTGGCGAAATGAACTGTAATGGTTTCACGCTTAGGTCTGGAATTTAAACTCAGTAGTATATCCGCGCCCTGGGATGGGTCCGGGTTGGAATGGGGGCGTGGGAAAGGTGGTGATTGGATGGGGGAATGGTGGAGGGGTGGGGGTACTGAAAGATGACGCTAATGATATTTACATAGCTCTATGATCCCGATATGAAACACACAAATCACACGAGTAACTTATGACTGTAGAAGGATATACAGATCATTCGTCATCATTATTAACAATGAACATATTAATAACAATTAACACATTATAAACAATGCCATAGGTGTTTGACAGAAGGACTATAATGGCCATAGGTGTTATCAGAAGGACTATAATTTCCATATGTGTTGTCAGAAGGACTATAATTGCCACAGGTGTTGTCAGAAGGACTATAATTGCCATAGGTGTTGTCAGAAGGACTATAATTGCCACAGGTGTTGTCAGAAGGACTATAATTGGCCTTATGCGTTATCAGAGGAACTATAATGGCCATAGGTGTTGCCAAAAGGACTATCATTGCCAAGGTGTTGTCAGAAGACTATAATTGCCCTTATGCTTATCAGAGGAAACTATAATGGCCATAGGTGTTGCCAAAAGGACTATCATTGCAAAGGTGTTGTCAGGAGGACTATAATTGCCATAGGCGTTATCAAAGGAACTATTAAATGGCCATAGGTGTTGCCAAAAGAACTATCATTGCCAAAGGTGTTGTCAGGAGGACTGCCATAGGCGTTATCAAGGAACATAATGGCCATAGGTGTGCAAAAGGACCATAATTGCCATGGTGTTTTGTCAGAAGGGCAATCAATTGCCATAGGTGTTGTCAGAAGGGCAATCATTGCCATAGGTGTTGTCAGAAGGGCTATCATTGCCATAGGTGTTGTCAGAAGGGCTATCATTGCCATAGGTGTTGTCAGAAGGGCAATCATTGCCATAGGTGTTGTCAGAAGGAAGCAGGCAGAGAACAGTTGAAGGTAGAAGTTTCAGAAATTACTAAAACAAGCAAAAATAAAATAAATAATCCATTAAACCAAGCAACACCAAATTGGATAAAGAACTGATTTTGGACGTGGCAACGTTGTTTCATCCAAACTTACCACCTGTACCGGCCAAGTTTACGATACTCTATGAAGGATGAGCACAGGTGAACGTTCTATAAGAGTGCTATGAGGACAATAGGAGAAGCTAAGGGATGAAAAGAAATAGTATAAGAAAGGGTATAAATAGAGTGCAAATAACGCTACTCTATTTCCTTTCCAGATAGCGTCTCTGTTCGTCATATACATAGGATACCGGCCCCTCCGGACTTAAAGCTGAAAACATAGTAATAAATGCAGATAACAAAATAAAAAACGCTTAATACCATTATCCTCTCTGTCTTTGTATGAACACTCATATATATATTATATATATATATATATATATATATATATATATATATATATATATATATATATATATATATATATATATACACACAAGGTTCTGTAGCGACAAGGGTATCCAAAAATAAAGAGCAAAGAATCTGAGAGGTTAGGAGGGCATTGTGGCTATTACAATTTTATATGTATCTGGTAAAAATGACCAGTATATTCTACATACATACATACATACATACATAACATACATACTACATACATACACACACACCTATAATAATATATATATATATATATATATATATATATTATATATATATAATATAGGTGTGTGTGTGTGTGTGTTTGCGTGCGCGATGTGAGACTCTCTCTCTAAAGCATCACCGGATGTAACGCATGCATATATACATTCACCTCGACGTGTGAATACGGTAACCATCACAAAGGAAACTCGACAACCGTCTGTGTCAAGAATCGTCCCCCCCTGTCAAAATTACATTCTCAAATTACCGTCACATATATAAGTTATCGGCAGAAGTTCTTATTAGAGGCGGGCGCAGCCTGTCATTAATGAGAGGGGGGAGGGGGGAGCGGAACTTGTGTGTGTGTGTGTGTATAGTATATATATACCTGCCCCAGTGAGGCGAAGTGACACCTGCGATAATGATGACAAGTGTCGTGACAACACGCAGATGCCCCCAGAAAATGATGATGATGAAGATGATGATGCTGCTTGTGATGAAGAAATATCTACTACCTGGCGGATATTTCTGATGCCCTTTGTTTGCGGGTTGTGTCTGCGACCGCCGCCCCAGAAGCCTGCGGCGCGGTTCAGCCGCATGCACGTTCGCTCAATCACATGTCTGAGAGATTATACTTCTACGTACAGGATACTACTTCTACTGGGTGTCCATAAAGTCCCAGTACCATCACAAGTATTTATTGCTCAGAATGGTACTGGGACTTTATGGACACCCTGTACTATTACTACTACTACTACTAGTATTACTATTACTACCACTACTACTACTACTACTACTACTACTACTACTACTACTACTACTATCCATTCTTTGTTATTCTATAATAATTTATAACAATAAATTATTATAAAATACCAATCAAAATGAAGTTACATATTATATAGCAGAGGGTACAGAGGAAAAAAACTCAAGAAGACTTGACGAAAATGATTTAAGAAAAACCTTTCACAAGCGCCACACACACCGCTTCCACCCCCCCCCCCCCCCCACTCCCCCCAACTCCGCACACAAAAAAAAAAAAATAGAGGAAAGAATTGGAAGACCTCCTCGGAAAATAAAAGAGGAAAAGTTTACCCAGACGAAAAAGTTTCGAGTTTGAAGGCAAAATAAAACACTGCAGAGGAAGGGAAAAGGCATGGAAACCCTTTCAGAAAAAAATAAAAATAAAGAGGACGAAGATTACCAAGATGAATATGGAGATAATTTCGAGTAGGGAAAAAGTGTTCTTGAAAGAATTAGGAGTGAGACGCTTTTTTTTCTTTAAATCAGAGAACAACGTGAATAACCTGAGAAGGTAGAAATGCTTTAGAAATTCTCTATCATCACCTAGAAGACGAAAGTAAAGGCTTAGAAAAAAACGCTAAAGGTTTGGAAGGTGGAGAACGGAGAAAGACAAGGAACATGTTTTTAAGGAAAAAAACAAGCACATAATAACTCTTGAAAACTAATATAATGCACGAACGATCCTAGGATGAAGAACTAACAAGAAACAGATTCAATAGGTGAAAATAATAATAATAATAATAATAATAATAATAATAATAATAATAATAATAATAATAATAAAGAAAGAAATCTGAGAGAATAGGCAAAATAAAAATTAAAATCAATCATACCACTAGGAGAAGTTTGACGCAGCCAGCCCCAGAAAGAGAGAGAGAGAGAGAGAGAGAGAGAGAGAGAGAGAGAGAGAGAGAGAGAGAGAGAGGGGGGGGGGGGGCATTTTTAAGTGTAAAAGGATAACACTTGGAAAAACTATGAATGTTTCTACACCAGCAAAATCGAAAACAAGTATAATTCTATAGGAACGGGGAAATCACTTAAGATGTAAATTAATGAAAAAAGGCCAGATGTCTTCCGCTAAAGGGTAAGGCACACTCGTAGGAAGTCTGAGAAAGGAAAAAGGGCCCCAGAAGTCTTATAAGAGACATTGGCAACGTCAGGAAACCTTTTGACAACAGAAAAATGAAAAATTACTCATTCAGGTAAAGGCAGACTGTAAAGTAAAGACCTTTTTTTTTATTGGCCATTATAAAGAAATCAAACGAAAAAGTCTTCATAATGATAAAAAGCTTCTAAATGATAAAATTACAATTTAAATGAATGAAAATGACTTAGTAATGATACCTTCTAATTAAAGGATACCAGGAAAAAATAAAACCCAAAAACAGATCTTGACAGAAGATCACTACAAAGTATATTAGTGGTCTTTCTGAGTTAGTCAACTTTACAAAACCACGAGTAAGACACTTCATTCATAAGAAAAAAAAAAGTATATCTTAGTTTGACCAGACCACTGAGCTGATTAACAGTTCTCCTAGGGCTGGCCCGAAGAATTAGATATTTTTCACGTGGCTAGGAACCAATAGGTCACCTAGCAACGGGACCTACAGCTTAATGTGGGACCCGAAACACATTACATCGAGAGAAGAATTTCTAATCTCCGGAAATAAATTCCTCTGATTCCGCGTTGGCAGTGCGGGGAAATACTACTTTTACTGGAGTTTAGGTTCATTAAAGTACAACATTTACAACAGAATACTATTTTAAGGAAGACCTACAACAGCGTCCAAAGGGAGAACCGTAACAAGGACGTCAGACCCATCTCGGAGAGGCGTAGGAGGAGGCACATATGTTCATTGTAAAGTTCGGGTTTTTACGGAAAAATGATGACAACAATGAAGCCCTTTGATGAATTGTGGCAAAACATAATTACACAGTTCTTTGCGAGTTGTGTCTGTAGTAAATTGTAGGGGCCTACCTGGCGTAACACCTGTGCGACACACTACTACGGATGGATGAAATGGGGGAAAGGTGATTCTACAACTGCTATAGTAGATTCACATCAAACGTGCATCCTATGACTAGGCCATTTCCTTACGACGCTCCTGATCTGCTGTTGATAAGCCAGTCACAGGGCCAGAAACTCTCAGTCTCTCTCGAGAGTTCACACAGGCAGGATGTATGTTCCACCTTTCCTGAGGGATACGTCTTTCAGGAGAGGTGGAACATACATACTGCCTATGTGAATTCTCTCGAGAGACTGAGAGTTTCCAGTCCTGTGATTGGCTTATCAACAACCAATCAGGAGCGTCGTAAGGGACTGGCCTAGACGTCAAGTGCACGGTTGATGCGAATCTACTATTGCATACTATAGAATCTATTTGTGTGTATTTGTTCATTATTCACCTACCATTCGTAATAAAAGAGATATAAAGTGTATTAACAAGAGGTAATACCCGACGTAACACATTTTCATAGCATTACGATCACAGGATACAAAATCATATTCTGATATTCCGGCAAACATTTGCATTATAAACATCAGACCAGCCTGCTGAACTATTTTTCCAAGTGAGTTACAGATTAAGTTATCTGTCACAGTCTTAATGCTAAATTGTTGATTAAATGACCTCTCATGTTTACAATAACAGTAGATCAAACGTTCGGTAACGTTTGAAATAACGTGTAATTGATGAAATGTCCTAAAAGATTCAAGATTACGAATAAAACTAAAACAAATATCCGATGAAAATTCATGATTACTAAGATACACCTTGTTTGTATGGTGTTTTTACATTGCATGGAACCAGTGGTTATTCAGCAACGGGACCAACGGGTTTACTTGACTTCCGAACTACGTCGAGAGTGAACTTCTGTCACCAGAAATACACATCTCTAACCCCTCAGTGGAATGCCCGAGAATCAAACTCACGGCCAGTGAGGTGGCAGGCCAAGACCTTCCCGATCACGCCACTGAGGCGTTATCCCCATTGGATTGGAAAGGGAATACTGCTTGTCATGGCATTTACACTAAAGACGGCGAGATCCCTATATATAAACAACCAACGATAAGAGTTTACGATCCACAGAGGTCCTACACTACCTTTTTATACTATCACGGTTCTCGTTCATGTCAACATGTCAACGATGATGTCACTGACGTCGTTGAGACATCAATGAGATGGTGACGTCATCTAGCTGCTGATCTTCTCACGAACTGATGCAATAGCAGAGATGAACCCATGATAAAGACCGCTATTACCAGGCTGGCGAAAGGAATTGATTCCGATTCTCTCCGGCAGATGGAACTGTCATACTCGTGACCAGCTGCTAATAAGAGTTGGACCGCCCTCAGCAGGACCGCCTGAAAATCTTATTTCAAAAACGTAGGACACTATACAATGCCATGCTGGTGTCCCTGAACTGGACACACCTATGACCTGAACTTGAATTAATACTATCTTCACGTCAACCATTCTTCATAGTTCTTAATGAAATCAGTACGAGGCATGGTAAGGTTCGTTTCAACCTTGGTTTCAACGTCATTTCTGCTTACGAAAAGTTTTTATCATGGAAACCATTTCACTTGGGATAGGAACATGAAACTTTTTAATTACAAGAATGTAGCCATAATAAATCATGCCAATACCTAAAACCTAACAAAGGCGTTCTCTCTCTCTCTCTCTCTCTCTCTCTCTCTCTCTCTCTCATAGAGCGAGGGTGGGGAAGGTAAAGCAGGTAGTACGCCTGAGATAATCTGCGGGATCACAGGGGAGAAGCCTTGCATGGAACTGCGCAAGAAATGTTCCCGACTAGTAACAGGCACTATAAAGATACCGCACGTCCCAATACCAGAAGCCTAATGGTATGTCATTTGCAAAGAGACAAAAAAGAAAAAAAAAGACCAGACGATGTCCACCCAGTGCAGTGCCACACCTCTCTCTCTCTCTCTCTCTCTCTCTCTCTCTCTCTCTCTCTCTCATCGGGGCAAAAAGGTGTCATACCTCTTGTAACCGCGACCGACAGTTTTAATTCAGCGTCGAAATTCACTATTTTTTTTTTTCTTTTTTTTTTGTTTTTTTTTTAAGGGGATTTTTTTCTACAGAAAACTTCCAGATCTTAAGAATTTAATAGATTTGAATGCCGTGCCGAAATTAGTTTTTTTTTTTTTGGGGGGTGAAGGGCTGGGGGTGGGGAAGGGGGGTTAATTTCAGTACACACACAGAACGGGAATGAATTCAAGTCATGTACCAACAGATTTTAATTCGGCGTCAAAATTCATCCTAAAATTTTTTAATAAACTTTTTTTTTTAATGAAGACTTACACATAAAAAATCGGGAAATAATTCTCTTCACCGCCCTTTTTTTTATACGTAATTTCAGTGAAGGCTTACAGATAGACGAGCGAGAATAAATTCCAACGGATTTTAATTCAGCGTCGAAATTCACATTTTTTTTCGCGGAGGTTAATTTCACTGAAAATTTCCAGATAAAGGAACGAGAAGAACGTCACTTCGTGGACGAATCTGACAAAATACTCTACAAAGTTCAGGGAGAAAACTGATGGGTTTGTTGAGAGATTTCAAGAAAAGAATGCTTTGGTTTATGATGGTCAGAATCCAGTAGATCATTACACCAGAAATAAATAAATAAATAAATAAAAAGACGGAAGTTGACAGGGAATATGAAAAAAAATATGCTCTCTGGCCCACACCAACGTAGGCGCCCGAATCCAAACTGGCTGGAAAGAAGGTAACCTTACATAATAATTAAGATACATAAATACAAAAAAAATTGTTAACAATGAATAAGAAAAAAATATGCGTAATGACAGAAGGAACCTTACATGATAATTAAGATACATACATACATACATACAAATATATATGTATATATACATATATGTTTGTGTGCAAGTATGCCTGTGCGTTTGGGGAGTATGTGTGACTGACACAATTCTCAAAGACACTCGGAATGAATGTGCTAGACATAGGTGCGTGCAAGTGTATGAGAGAGAGAGAGAGAGAGAGAGAGGAGAGAGAGAGAGAGAGGCACCCCTTCCCCATCACCACTCTACCCGACCATAATGACGTATCTACCTCTCTCCAGCAAGGCCTTGGATGATGAATTCGTGACTGCCCAACCGAACGAAGGGCGATTCCAAGAAGGAGAAGTAGCGATCATGGGCACAAAATACGAGGAACCAGTAGCTTCCCCCCCCCAACCCGCCCCCATAAGCTCTCCCCTCCCACCTTCTGCATCCCCACCCCACCCACCCTCTGTATTTTTCTCTCTTCGTTTCAGGCAGACATTCACTTCTGGTCGAAATCTCTCTCATTGGCCCCCGCCCCCGCCCGAACCCGTCGTGTTATGAATATTTATTTCCTATGAAACTACTATAAAAAAAAAAAAAAACTCGGCTCGGCTCTATTGTAGAATCGAAGTAATACTAAATAAGACGACACCAAACTGCCGATATTTATTTATTTATTTTTTTTAACTGGCAAACATTTTACTTCTGACGTAATGGCTCGTCAACCCTCTCTTGCCGAAATTAATATTTATTTTCCATGAAACGTGTACTCGCAAAAGAAAAAAGGTCAACTTATCGTAAGAAGGAAGCAATATTATGTTTAAAGTGATATTCCTACCATAAGAGGACTCGATATAGAGGAATTTTCAATTTTTTATCTTTTCTTTTTTTTTTCATTTTTTGCTCGGAATCTCCTTCTCTCACAGACTGTTGCACCATATTTGAAATCATTTGGAAGAAGACTTTAACCTATATTTATATGTCATTCGCTGCACAATTCGCCCACAATTTGGGAACGCGTTTTTAACTGCAACAATCATCTCCTTGCCAAAGGAGAGACTATTGTTATAAGGCAAAACTCTTATGCATCGCTACAATGTATAGTACGTGGTTGTATAAACATATACATATATACATGTGTGAATTGGCAAAACTCATACATGCATGCAGACATAAAGCATACATTATATATGCATGGATACAAATATATAACACACACACACATACATATATATATATATATATATATATATATATATATATATATATATATATATATTTGCATTAAGTTATTATATCCTTTAATATCCAATTGGCTCTACCTCGGAGTTAATATACTTTCATATATGTTAACCGAAGGGGAATTTTTGAAGTTGATAATAATTTCGTCCCTCATGGATTCGAACCAGGTGCATAGAGGAGAGAGAAATCAGGACTTCAGTGACGCCTCAACCGACTAGTCCAACAAGTTAAAGGCGTCACTGAAGTCCTGATTTCTCTTCTAGGCGCTGGTACCAATCTACGAGAGGACGGAATTATTACCAACTAAAAAAATTCCCCTTCGGTTAACATATATGAAAATATATTAATTCCGAGGTGGATCGAATTGGATATTAAAGGACATGTGTAGCTTAATGCGTGTATATGAATCACGATGATGTGATAAAAACAAATTCTCACACACACACACACATCACACACCACACACACACACATATATATATATATATATATAATATATGTTACATATATATATATCATATATAATATATATATATATATATATATATATATATATATATATCTATATATCGGTCCTTAACTTCTTGTTCTGTAACTGTTCACTTCTGCTTTCAATTTTGTCAATTTTTTTTTTTTATTTTATGTTCATTTATCTTTCATTTTAATGTATGTCCTTTTAAATAATTTAATTTCCTTAATTTTAATGTGTATATTGTGTACACTTAGTAAGAATAATTTTTTAGCTTTAGCATTTCTGAATTTTTAATTTTAAGCTTTGTTTTTACAATTTTACTAGGAATTTTATTTTTCATTTTAACAGCCTGATGATGTAATTAATTTGATAATTACGAAACGTCGCAATAATGACAGCATGTACATCTGTGTGTGTCTCTTCCCTTCACTGACGATTATTAATATGGATTAACTCTGGCACCAAGCTATATATATATATATATAATATATATATATATATATATATATATATTTATATATACTTTATTATGGTCTAAATCGATAAACTGGGTAGCGACCCCCGCATCCAAAAAAAGAAGGAAAAAGAGAGAGAGAGAGAGAGAGAGAGAGAGATCTAAATATACGATCTCGGGAGCACTATTTTACTAAGAAGCCGAACACTGCATTACGTCTTTTACAAAGTTCGTATACCTATACTATAATCTATTACCTCGGAATAATCGTTAATGGTTGTCCCAATTCTTCACAGCTGCTGTTTCGTAAATCCTAATCCTAATAATAATAATAATAATAATAATAATAATAATAATAATAAAAGGAAAAGAAAAAGTAACAAACTCCTACATAGGAAAGCTTCAGTCTTCGCTCGGGGAACCATCCATCAGAAAAGACATGCTTACATTTGTCCTTACATGTGTAGGCGAGCTAACGAGTGGTACGCTATCAGGAGTTATGCCGAATTCTCCCCGTCCCCCCGCCCCTTCCCCTCCCCCGCCCTTCCCCCTCCCCCCGCTACCCCCAACCACTTTTAATTACCGTATTTCACAATTAGGTATTGAGACATCACCGTGACCCTGACCAACATCTGTTGTGTCTCCCTAGTAAACAAATGGACGGGATTTAATTTGTAGATACTACTTATCATGTGTGATGACATAGAGCATTTTGTTTTTATAAAGAAAGCGAGTTCCTCCTTGAACGAGTGGGTTACGTACTCTACTGGCGATCTGGCAGTCCGAGTTCGCTCTCCCGCTTTGCCAAACACGGAATCGGAGGAATTTATTTCTGGTGTTAAGAAATTCATTTCTCGATATAATGTGGTTCCGATCCACAATAATAAGCTGTAGGTCCCGTTGGTAAGTTAACCAATGGTTCTTATCCGCGTAAAAATATCTAATCCTTCGGGTCAGCCCTATAGGAGAGCTGTTAATCAGCTCAGTGGTCTGGTTAAATTGAGATATATTTAACTTCACAAAAAGGGCAGAACATTCGTGTAAAAGTGTGAATTACAAAACGCGAGAACTGCATTCATAGCAGAGGCAGGTGTATCTATTCTGTCTAAACGGATACATCTATAATGAACATAAATATATTATAATTAATATAAATAATAATAATAATAATAATAATAATAATAATAATAATAATAATAATAGAGAAACAAATCCACAGTCGTATATGTACATATATTTAAAGATAATACTACATATAGCTATCTGTACAGACTTATTCTTATAACTGCAGATTTCTCTCTCCATATTCGTACTACTACGAGTATCGTTTAATAATAATAATAATAATAATAATAATAATAATAATAATAATAATAATAATAATAATAATAATAATAATAATACAGCTTTCAACTTTCAAAATACCTTTTTTTTTTAAATAAGCTAACTCTGACGACGTTTGGTAATGCATTGAAATCACATTAAAACTTTGACGTAAATAACTTGAAGCAATCAGTCCACGGGAATGTTTAAATCTCTAGGTCCCTCCATATGGGATGCGTCCGAGAGTACATATATAGAAAGATGCTGAAATATTCTGAAATTGATTGTGACTGGGAAGGAAAACTAAAAGACACGTTAGCGAAATTACTTTAGAATACTGTAATTTTTTTGTTCATATAATGCTAGGATATGCAAAAACTCCGTCATCCACAAACCGTGAATTCATCCACTACTTGTATATCAATCAACTTATCCCTATCACAACCATATTATTCGTGATCTCACATCATAAATGCCCCCACCCAACTTTGATTTTCTTCTTCATCTTCTTCTTCTTCTTCCTCTTCTTCTTCTTGAATTATTATGACTCTTCCTTCCTTCTGACGGAATAAGCAATGAGGAGACACAACACGACCATTAAGAATTGTTTGTTTGTTTGTTTGTTTGTTTGTAAAGTGTTTTTACGATGCATGGAACCAGTGGTTATTCAGCAACGGGATCAACGGCTTTATACGTGACTTCCGAACCACGTCGAGAGCGAACTTCTATCACCAGAAATTCACATCTCTAACCCCTCAGTGGATGCCCGAGAATCGAACTCTCGCGGTCAACGAGATGGCAGGCCAAGACCATACCGATCACGCCATGGGGGAGCTCACTGAGAATTGGAGGTGACAGTAAAGGTGAATAACGAGAAACTGCACTCAATTCCGTTTTTTATTAAATACGTACATCTAATAGTATAAAGAAGGTGATTTAATTTAACTCGAAACAGAATTTTACGAAATTAACGAAGTCGATAAGGGAGAAAATCGAACGACGGCAATTCAAGCCAAATCGAAATTGATCTAATACGGGATTAACGAAGGCCGTAGTGATGTAAGAAACGGAATGCCATTACAATCAACAACTTTATAACACTTTATAACCATGTAACACAACAGCTAATGGGCGAACCTTGATTGTTGAATTGAATTGTAGTGTTTTCCGCAGTTGTGTCTCTTTACAACATCTCGGTCAATAGATTAAATCGAGAGATGACTTCTGACTTGTTTTCTTTGAAGACAGGTTCCCAGAAAAGTGGATTTTTGAGAAAGTATAATGAAATATTAATCATCTTCAACTGCAAACCATAAATTTCAAAATGTATTTCGACCCACATAATATGACGATGCAAGTGCATTGGTTTATCACGTCGAACAGACAGACATTCATACATGCAGATATACATACACAAACATAAGTGTACATGAATAATATAAATATATATAAAATATATATATCTCGTCATAAAGACAGACATTCATACATGCAGACATAAATACACAAACGTAAGTATGCATGTATAATATAAATATATATAAAATATATATATCACGTCATAAAGACAAACATTCATACATGCAGATATACATAGGTACACAAACATAAGTGTGCATGTATGATATATAAATATATAAAATATATATTATATATACACGCAAACACTGAATATAAAACCTGTAAATTAAACCTCTGTCCACCTCTTACATAAGAGAATCAACAGGTAAAACAACATTCACACCTTTATATCTGATAAAAAAAAAATCCCGCCTCAAATATCGGGTCATCGCAGACCCAGTGTGAGTGTGAAGACGATAACAAATCACTACCAAAAGAGAGAGAGAGAGAGAGAGAGAGAGAGAGAGAGAGAGAGAGAGAATGGTTACCGTATCTCAATACGAAATAGCCATTGACGTCCTCTTTATAATAAGACTGATGGATTTCACTCACTAAAACTAGGCACTCTCTCGCAAAGGGGGGAGGGGGCCCCCTGAGGAGGGAGAGTAGGATGTAACCGTATCCCGTGGGCGTAATTAGAGGCATAATCAGATGTGGCAACGTCGCGGGGCAGAAGAAATCGAAGGGCACCACTTTACGTATCAGGAGGACGCATCTCTCTCTCTCTCTCTCTCTCTCTCTCTCTCTCTCTCTCTCTCTCTCTCTCTCTCTCTCTCTCTCTTGTAAGTTTGTGGTGCAATTATTGTTTTATATTTGTCAGGACTTTTCCTTCATAAGAAATCTCTCTCTCTCTCTCTCTCCTCTCTCTCTCTCTCTCTCTCTCTCTCTCTCTCTCGTAAGTTTGTGGTACAATTTTTTTTATATTTATATTTTATATTTTTCCTTTTTCAAGTAATATCTCTCTCTCTCTCTCTCTCTCTCTCTCTCTCTCTCTCTCTCTCTCTCATATTTTGTGTTACATTTATGGTTTGTTTCGGTAGGATCTCTTCTTTTCAAGAAATCTCTCTCTCTCTCTCTCTCTCTCTCTCTCTCTCTCTCTCTCTCTCTCTCTCTCTCTCTCGCCGACGGGCGTCCTCCGATGAAAAGCGTCGCCGCCGATACTGATGCTGCTATACGGTGTGGTTTTGCGACCCGATCGGAACTTAATGGTAAAGCCGTGTCGTTATATACTATATATACATATTGGGTTGCCGGCGTATGACATTATAAGCCTCTTTTTTTCTTTCTTTTTTTCTCGGCTGGTATTCTACACGTGTTTTCAAGCCGCAGCTAGTAGCTAGTAGCAGCCGGACTCTCTCTCTCTCTCTCTCTCTCTGTGGGGGCAGGTGCCCATAAGAGCACGAAAGGCAGACAGAGAATCTCAGCGAGAGCGGGTATCCATATGAGAACACGAGAGAGAGAGAGAGAGAGAGAGAGAGAGAGAGAGAGAGAGAGAGAGAGAGTGGCCTCTTTGCATAACTATTTAAGGATAATACAAAAGTGAAATGACATAAGAGAGTAATCTTAATATCTACTTATTAGATGTTAGTAGCTTTGAGAGAGAGAGAGAGAGAGAGAGAGAGAGAGAGAGAGAGAGAGAGAGAGAGAGAGAGAAGGGGGGTTGGGAGTGGACTCTTTGCACAACTATTTGAGGATAATACAAAAGTGAAATGATGACATAAACGCGTAATCTTAATATCTACTTATTAGATTTTAGTACCTATGAGAGAGAGAGAGAGAGAGAGAGAGAGAGAGAGAGAGAGACGGTGGACTCTCTGCCCAACCATCTGAGGATAATACAAAAGTGAAAAGATGACATAAAAGAGTAATCTTAATATTTACTTATTAGATTTTGGTAGCTATGAGAGAGAGAGAGAGAGAGAGAGAGAGAGAGAGAGAGAGAGAGAGAGAGAGAGAATGGCTACAACGAAAGGACAACAACAAGATGTATAACGCGGAGAATCATATCGCTCAGTCAAAAAACATTTCCTAAAAAAAATACTCATAGCGTATAAACATTACGTATAATCGGAGAGACGACAACAGTAGCGTGATGTACCGTGAATGGCAATATAATACTATAATTAATACTATAATATGAAAAAGAAAAGTCAAAACGATGATGACGAACACCACCAACCCAGATGGAATTATACTTCCACAAAACAACAGCGGTGTCAATAAGATCGGAAAATACAGCAATACAGAAAATTTATAGCGGCGCTGAAGAGCCGAAACAAGAGCTAAACATAATATGAACATTATGATGACTGGGTATATGGCAATACAAACAAGGCGTGATCCGACCTCCAGATTACTCGACAAGCGTGCAAGATTTTAGCCTTTATAGTAAGTTGCAAACATAATATTCCCAACTTTTGACGTTAATCAAAACGTGCTAAAATCTACGGTCAAATAGCGAGTTGTTTCACCAACGAAAATTAAAATAAATACGCTATATTTTATTAGAAATAATTCCAATGCACTGTTTAACATGCACATTATTTTGTTACATTTTCGTTCTAATAATTAAATCATAAATATCCTATCCTAAAATTCCCATTTCTTTAACCGAACGCAAAACACCTTTTTCAGATTTTTTTTTTTAGTTTTTTTCATAAGGGTTTCCTACCCCCAGGAAAAATACATAGTTTGTAGGGTTACTCCCGAGTACGCGAAAATAGCAGATTATGGAAACATCTGGTTGTATATAATACACGAAACACCAGAATTCTATCCACGAAACTTGGTTAAGCATTATAAATACAAATGTTGTCTTGGAAACTGGCAAGAAAAAAAGGGGAAAAAAAGTTTTCACTTCACATTGTTAAGAAAATAAAATGAATAATTTGCCATGTTCATATAGCCCTAAGATTATAGAGTGATAAGACCTTCCATGACTTCAGAATTCATCCAAAAAATTCTTTAATAAATAAGGCAATACATGACTTCAGAATTAATCCAAAAAATTCTTCTATAACTAAGGCATTACATGACTTAAGTATTCATCCAAAAATTCTTTAATAAATATGGCGTTACATGATTTCAGAATTCATCCAAAAATTCTTTAATAAATAAGGCATTATATGACTTCAGAATTCATCCAAATAATTCTTTAATAAATAAGGCATTACATGACTTCAGAATTCCTCCAAAAAATTCTTCTATAACTAAGGCATTACATGACTTCAGTATTCATCCAAAAAATTCTTTAATAAATAAGGCGTTACATGACTTCAGATTCATCCAAAAACTCTTTAATAAATAAGGCATTATATGACTTCAGAATTCATCCAAAAACTCTTTAATAAATAAGGCTACATGACTTCAGAATTCATCCAAAAAATTTTTTTATCATAATTTATAAATGAAATTTACCAATATCGAAGATTGAAGAGCACTGTAGATATATATGTCAATTTGCAATTCAATCCTGATGACGCCACCGAGAGGGTGGGGGAAACGGAAAAAGAAAAAGAAAATTTAAAGAATCTTGATTAATTTGTTCTAATTCCTGAAAACATTGCCAAAAGAGAAAAAAGAAGGAGAGAGTGATTCAATGTCTCGATGAGAAGATAGTATCTGCGATGAACGCCCTTAACCTCATAGATATTGCGTAAGAGAGAAAATACGCAAACATAGCATATCTTAATTTCTGATGTTATATATATATATATATATTATAATATATATAATTATATATATATATATTATTAAATAAAGATCGATTTCAGACCTTCAGTTTCTTTGACGCGTAAATCGCATCCCACGTCCACTAGAGGTCTCTTTATCAGTGTCAGGCTAAATTCTGATATTGTAATCCCAAGCTGACTAGATGCCCCCGGGGGAGAGAGAGAGAGAGAGAGAGAGAGAGAGAGAGAGAGAGAGAGAGAGAGACTGTCAGGCAGACTGATGGGCTCCATTTCTATCCAAATCTAAGCACGAAATTTATAAATCACAACGGAATTACACTGATGTATTTTTAAGCTTTCCAAAGTCCGCGGATGAAGTCAACTCTGAGACGATTTAATTCGACTTAATTCCGACTGAATCTCGGTTAGATGTGTACGGTCTGATTTAACAAATACGGATGATGCACCCCTCCCCGCCCCCAGCCCACCCACCGCCCCACACACAGGGGCGCTTTCATGCACTGCTGGGCGCTGGAGTCTACCTGGGTTAGGTTTAAGTTTGCTGGAATTCTTAGATTCCCGCCCGGTCGCCTTCTCTTCTGGAAAGCAACTAATATAACTTCGTACTTTGCTGGACTCTCTCTCTCTCTCTCTCTCTCTCTCTCTCTCTCTCTCTCTCTCTCTCTCTCCAAGAAACTGGGTCAAAATTAACCGTATTTGATCTGTAGCGCAGAATAAGCCTGAATATATTTACAGTAACCTCGGATCAGCTTAAATGCACTACATGATCATCTAAAATAAGCCTGAAATGCCATCGTCTATCGGGCATTTTTAGCATACACAATTAATCTCGGTATCAAGGTAATCTGGTGTCTGTAACTAGCCCAGTCCTGATGGATAAGTAGAGGAAAATGGCAGGTAACTTGTACGGAGGAGGAGGAGGAGGAGGAGGAAGGCGGTTGTATGATTTTGGAAAAGTAGGCCTGGAGAGGTTCTTCATATGAGTAACCCAGGTAACACGAGAAAAACAAAAAATAAGAGTTATAGGTATAGTAATTACTAGGGCAAATGATCTGAATCCTAGACAAGTATCTATTTGTGGTCTTACTGATTCTCACGAAGATCGATGCACTGTTATGGGTCATATTCTGTTTTTCCTGCATCGGAGGTTGTGAACTGAATTTACATTAACTTATTCAATTGACAAGCATCCCAAGATATAAGTTTTAGCTGTAACCTACAATATCCTAGCAAAACTAGAATTTCCTTACTACTGGTAACATTTACTACCTTAAAAATAACTATATCTATAAACTCAATTTCTTGCAAGTCTACATGCTATTCTCAAGGTCTTGATGGGTAACCAAACCACTTTACGACAAACTAAGAGAAAAATGAAAATTTTTTAAAACCCACTTGCCACCCTTCTGTCGCATCAATCATAGGCACAAGTGGGCGAGAGAATCAGAACTCATCAATTTTAGTCAACACTGCAACCAGCGGTATACTGACAAGTCAGGATGAACTTACCTTTGATTCACAAGGATTACCTAAAAAAAAAAATACCACCAATCCTAAGACTAAGGTCTTACTGGTGTCTGAAATAGCATTTCCAGAGCTCCATCAGATAAGTTTTATATATATATATATATATATATATATATATATATATATATATATATATATATTTCATACATACATACATCATACATACATACATACATACATATATACATACATACATACACACACACACACACATTATATAATATATATAATATATATATATATATATATATATCTATATTAATAATAAACATATGTATGTATATAAACATATATATGTATATACATATATTTACATATATATTACATCATAAAACATACATTACATATATATATATATATATATATTATATAATAGGGTATATATATAGATATATATATATATATATATATATATATATAATATATATATAACCTATATATATATTATAAATAGTATAATATCACAAAGACCAAGGAGTTAACTGGGCCTCCCAAAAATCAGCGTTTAAAAGCCGGTCACAAAAAATTAGTTTACACAGAGCTGACTGAACTTCCCCGCATTAAATCTGATAACCAAAGCCTTTTGAGGAAATAGATAATATCTAAATATAGGAGAAGTTAAACTATTAAAACCGCAAAAGCAGCTCGTCGTTTGGGGCACTATATATAACCAGTTTTAAAACTGATGAAATAAACACGGTTCTAATATCACCTCTTGAACCTAGATTTCGAGAAAATGTAATACACAGAATTTTACAAAATTTCTCTCCGTGAAAAATCAACCGGAGCATAAATTAAACTCTTTACATCTAACAAGTAAACACACTCACGTTAAGTGTATTAATATATGCAAATAACTGAGTGCTGAAAGTGATGCGGACATGAATTTTACACGCATATGTGTGTCAGAGCGGCCACATATTTTTCATTTGCATCAGCCAATTAACAAATAAATATACACGACGAAGATCACAGCCCTCAACCTGCAAATGGGTTTGGGCTTCGTGGATGCATACAAAAATACTTGCAAAGATAAATGACACGGAAGATGAATTCTTCCTGCGCAAGAAATCAATGCCTATTCTTCAACATTTAAAACCAGGCAGTGAGGCTTTAGCTGTGCAGTAACTTCTGTAAGCTCTCTCTCTCTCTCTCTCTCTCTTTTGGGACCATATCAATACGTACATATATATATATATATATATATATATATATATATATATATATATATGTGTGTGTGTGTGTGTGTGTGTGTGTGTGTGTGTGTGTGTGTGTGTGTGTATGTATGTATGTACTATGTACGTATATATGATACCTTCTCTGTCCCTAACTCACACTTTAATTCCACCTAAGAATTGATAATAATAATACAAAAATCAAGCCCGATTTGGACGCGAAAAATGATTGATAGATATATTAAAATAATTACATACAATCACGACTGAGCTCTGAAAATCTAAGTAACGAAAAAATACCCATTTCAAGTAATTATTAAGGACCTTTTTTATATATTTTTACAAATTCATTTCGTCTTCTCCAGTATCAAAAAACAAATGACGAAAAAAGATATCTGTTTACAACTTCATTCGTGTCCTTGGCAATCGCCATCACTTGAGACGAGACGCGACAATACCATGCTTGTTTTGTTAACTGTACTGATGTTATTAGTACGTTCTTGTTATAGGCATTAATATGACGGTACATATACAGACATTCGAAATGAGCTCCTGCTCTCTCTCTCTCTCTCTCTCTCTCTATGAGTGCAGTTTCTATGGTCTTTCTCTCAAGATTAATATGAACTTTCGGTACTTATTTATCGCACCTTCTTCAACTTGAAAATCTTATTTCAGTAAAATATTCCATACTAATGAAAATATTCAAAACGATGAACATAAAAGTGATTACATAACAGAGTCGTTAAATGAAAAAAAAAAATCTAGAATACTGATCCGGTACTGGAGTCCGGATTGACAGCAATGGTTGCTTCGAAGCGAGAAGTGTTTCAATGCGTCCTATAATATATTTTATCTCCAATCTATAGGTTTATCACGAGCTCAGCAAACCTTTTCTTCAAAACAAAAATGGTAATATCAAACCTATAAAAGGTGTCCATAAAGTCCCAGTACCATTACAAGTATATTTATTGCTCAGAATGGTACTGGGACTTTATGGACACAATGTATAATACGTTTATGCATAAATATATACATATATATCATACGTTTATGCATATATATACATATATATCAAAGTTAAAATGTTACAATTAACTGGAAGGTTCTCCTGCAACTGATATGTGAGAAGACAATATCTTGAAAGTATTCGTGAATTACTGCCCTAAACAAATATTTTCAAATTTAAACAAAAAAATCAAATTAACGAAGGCACTTCATATCCTATAATAAATAACAGGAAATGGCCAACAGATTGAATTCACCTCCACCTGAACCCCAAAATCGTCAATGAAAGAGCGACCTGAACTGCATAGAAATCAGACTAGTGTGTGTCTGTGTGTGTGCGCGTGTGTACGCAGGCTTTCACGAATAAAACAAAGAACAGAGAATTACAAACACTTCACCATTAAATAAGACATCATCATTACATGAATTCATTGCGGCTGAAGAGTTCATTGGTGCGGTTTTTAACATCAGGTCACGCAAAAGCCATAAAGTCATCAGGTTCATCAGCCAATAAAAATCATGAAGAGAACGCTTCGGGTACAAGACACGACATCTTAAAACATACAAAATGTACGTTTATGTATCACCTTTGAGAGAGACACACAAGGAAGAGCGGCAGTACAGTCGTCTTTAAAAGTAATGCTGTCTACGGGCTGCTCCACGCAAGCATAAGTGGCAGTACAGCCATCTATAAAAGTGACGCTGCATCTACGGACTGCTCCACGCAAGGATAAGTAGCAGTAGAGTCATTTATAAAAGTGATGCTGTGTCTACAGACTGCTCCACGCAAGGATATGTGGCAGTACAGCCATCTATAAAAGTGACGCTGTGTCTATGCACTGCTCCATGCAAGGATAAGTGGCAGTACAGCCATCTATAAAAGTGACGCTGCATCTACGGACTGCTCCACGCAAGGATAAGTAGCAGTAGAGTCATTTATAAAAGTGATGCTGTGTCTACAGACTGCTCCACGCAAGGATATGTGGCAGTACAGCCATCTATAAAAGTGACGCTGTGTCTATGCACTGCTCCATGCAAGGATAAGTGGCAGTACAGTCATTTATAAAAGCGATGCTGTGTCTCTGGACTGCTCCACGCAAGGATAAGTGGCAGTACAGTCACCTATAAAAGTAATGCTGTGTCTCTGGACTGCTCCACACAAGGATAAGTGGCAGTACAGTCGTCTATAAAAGTAACCCTGCGTCTACAGACTGCTCCATGCAAGGATAGGTGGCAGTAGTCGTCTATAAAAGTAACGCTGTGTCTTCGGACTGCTCCACACAAGGATAAGTGGCAGTAGTCGTCTATAAAAGTAATGCTGTGTCTAAGGACTGCTCTTCGGAACCGGCTGTCATTTTCTAACCAACGCAATGGTGAGGTGCTGAGGACGAGTTTGCGCTAATCACATTTGGGATACAAACATCAGCAGTGGACATTTACCATCAGTTAATAAAAACCACAAGATACAGGTTATCTAAAGGTGCAATATCATAATAAAACTACTCCTTATGCTGAATTGGATCATTTAAATACGATGGAGGTACTACTCGCTAGTTATTTAATAGTCATGTATTTTGATAATTCTGGGGATGAAAAGAACAGATAGATAAGCATCAATTATCAGACTCTTACCCATACACCACTGGTTTTCAGGCCTCGTTGTGAGCCACGCCTCTTATACCAGAGTGCTGAAGTTAATTTTTCATTACATTTTGATTAACTTCGCCTTGAGAATATTAACTCCTCATACCGGAATTATGAATCGTTCCAGCTAAGAACACACCCCAAGAAAGAACCAAAATGAGATTAAGAGTTAGAACAGCAACTGCAAATAAAGAAATATCTAAAACGACAAATAATCTCTTCCTATCACGGTCTAATGTAGTGCTTTAATAAGCCAAAACCAAAAGATGGAGAGCATCAGGAACTTGGACAGCTAGACCTGAACGTTTTAAAGCTTCAATATCAAAACTGCAGTTGAAATCAGTCAATGATGACGGACCAAAAGCATAATTTATGAAAATGTGTTGTACTATATATATATATATATATATATATATATATATATATATATATATATATGTATATATATATATATATTATAATATATATATGTGTGTGTGTGTGTGTGGTGTGTGTGTATATTATATATTTTACTTGATAAAATTTGGAAGTTCGAGCCCACCTGGGATTGCTATCACTTATAAAAATCCACCCCTCCCCCTCTTTGGTGAATATTATTTCGAGGTTGAATGAATTTGATACTAAACGATATTGGCAGTTTAAGGTTTGCTAATATGAAATATGCCAAGGTGTATGTCACAAAAATTACTGTACCTACGTTTACAATCACCATTTTTGTAACCAGACGATTCTACTCAGAAAATGACCGAAACGTTAAACCATTCTCGAAACTTCTCTAACATTTATTTTCAGAACGTAATAGACCATACAACGTGCTTTATGGGCCGTGATGACGTTAGGCTGTAAATTAAGCTGGCCTTGTGCCAGTACAGGTTATTGTTCCTTGGGAAACCCGTATGCTGGGTCATAATAAACCCTTAAAAGCCTCACAACGAGAAATAAGAGTCGTGCGTCTTGACATAAGCTACCGAGAGAAGAGTACAACGCACCAGCAGCTTCCATTTTGTTGCCTATAAAATAAAAAAATATGTAAAAAATGTCAACTCTCTCACAACAATTAAACTGAATTTGTTTGATGTCTTTTTAACCTGTGTTTATATATATATATATATATATATATATATATATATATATATATATATATATATATATAGATAAAATATCATACTTATATGTACACATACACATAGTGTGTGTATGTGTATGTGCATGTCTACGCGTGTTTGTGTATTACAAATACTAAGTCTCAAATATCGCTTCATATCCAATTGACTACACTTTGGGGATAAATTAAACCCAAGATAAATCATAATTGATAAATGCCTCGACCCCGCCAGGATTCGAACTGCTGCCTGGTTTAAAAACGACACTCAGTGACTTGGATCACCGAGGTGGTTTAAGTCACTGTCTATCATTTTTAAACCAGTCATTTTTAAACCAGTCACCGGATCGAATCCTGCCAAGGAAAAAGCACTTAGAAAAAAAAAATCGCGAGAAAACGCGTTTGTAAATTGGCATTTTCAAACGCGTATATCATCACCCTTGTTAGATAATGGGATTTTCGACCACTTTGGAGTCTACGTATGCAAGTACGCTTTTCTATGGGTAAAGTAGGATGTTTTTACAATACTTTGCCGCAAAAAAAAAAAAAAAAAAAAACATGAGTGCGACTTGGAGCTCTGGGGACCCTTAATATTGTGAACGTCTCAATTATAAATTCTCCTTGAGTGTAGTTATTCATAAGGTATATATAGCTAATTGGATATTAAACGGTATTTGTGGATTAATATATATATATATATATATATATATATATAATATATATACTATATATATATATCTATAATACTATAATAGATATATATAATATATATATATATATATATATTTGTATACACACACAATATTCACATACATATCTACGAGAAAACGTTTGTCAAATGCACTAAGAACTTTCACATATTCACACATATTAAGCCAAATCAGTCAAGGAAGCCTTAACATTGTATATATATATATATAATATATATATATATAGATATATATATATATATATAAATATATAAATAATTCTAAGGATTTTACTGATAAAGTGACCATATTTTTACTTTGGAGTAATCTCGTATGAGGTAAATAAACTATTGCAAAAAATATATAAAATAAATTAAAATAAAGAAAAATCTAAAGCAAGTGTATGACTTATTTCTTTTGTCCGTATTGCAGATAGAATTTACAAAAGAACGACCTCGGATACGCGCAAGCAAGCCGCTGTATCAAGCAGTGTACTGACAAATCGGATCATTAAGTATAATCAAGGTTTGGTATTACACCGTAAAATCAGAGACAAGAACAGAATGAAATAGAATATAGAATTTAGGCCAAAGTCCAAGTACTGGGACCTGCGAGGTCATTCAACGCTGAAACAGAAATTGACGGTAAAAAGGTTGGAAATGTGTAATTGGAAGAAAATCTCAAAGCAGCAGCGCTATGAATCCAATCGCTAGGAGAGGTGGGAAAGTAAGATGGAAGAAAGAGAATACGAACGGAGGTGCAGTAAAAGGAATGAAAGGGGTTGCTGCTATAGGGGCCGAAGGGACTCTGGAAGGAACCTCTGGTCAAACACACATACAGTGTGATTTCCCGTAGCACTCGCTATATATTTAGGAAAGCAGGCACGCCCTTTTCCTGATGAGTATCTCAACACGGGTGTACAAGTGTTTTCGTAAGTGTCAATGCCACTTTGAGCTACAAACTCACACTTTTATTTCTGTCTCTCTTTCTCTCTCTCTCTTTCTCATTTTAGAAACAGATGCGAGTAATTCCCGACTTTACCAGTTTAGATTTTCGAGCTACGAAACGATAAGGTCAATGTTCGACTCGTCTGTGAAGCAAGAATGATAAACAACTGTGAATAAAACCTCATTTTTAATCTTTCGTTAAGCATATAATTAAAATGAACGAGTTGCTTTTGCTATTATTTTTTTCAAGTGAATAAGTCGCTCCTTTCTCTAAAGGTAGAACACAAGCGTGATTACCTGCTATCAAAGGCAGTGCAATAAATCACCTACAAAATACACAGGTGTCTACTAGAAAATCAAAAAATCCCTGAGATACTTCGGGAGAAATTCAGATTACTCTCGTGAAATAATCTACCAGTAATTAACCACGTAATGACATACACCGAGACTAAGGCATCGGAAGTTGTCTATAAAATCTTGTCATAATATGATTCAATCTCTTAAGCACACAATTGTAAATACTTATAAATGTCCGCAACCGATATCACTGCAGGCTGTGGTTGGTATGGAACAGGGGATTACAGCAGTTATGATTGGCTCCAATTTACAATAAATAAATAAGTATTCAAAGAAATAAATAAAAATTTAAATACGTAAATAAATAAATAAGCACCGAAACATAAATACATAATCAAATAAATCCATATTTAAAGAAATCGATTTCTAAATAAAAAAAAATATATAAAAATAAGTTTACAAGTCTGTCGGTGAGATCAAATGCCCATCTAAATCTCAAGCCTTCTCGTATCACCCGTTTAGCCACCTCTTCCCCACTTTTCTTGTACCGAAACCACTCATACTTTTTCACGGTCCACTCCCTGTTTATCTCCTATCCTTTTCCAAGCGTCGGAATTTACTTCCGTCTCCCGTTTTCCTGGTCCTTATACCATTCCATCTGTAACTCTTACTTTTTTCTAGCTATTTGGCTATCTGTTCCACTGGGTTGTACATTCCTCTACCTCCTTCCGACATTTGGAATTAACTTTTTCCTTCTGTTTTCCCTGAATCTTATATATATACCATTCCATCCTTTGGAAGGAAAGTGTATCAGTTAGCCCTTATACTTTCCTAGCCTCTTCCCGTCCTGGGATATACACGGCCTATTCAAATGACTGCCGGGTTCCTCCTACGGGGTTTCACGTTGAGAACAGCTGGTATTCGACAGCGTCTCGTCACATGTATATCCGAGATATATTAGACCGCGTTTCTCGTCACATGTATATCCGAGATGTATTCGACCGCGTCTCGACACATGTATATCATAGATGTATTCGACCACGTCTCGTCACATGTATATCCGAGATGCATTCGACCCCGTCTCGACACATGTATAACCGAGATTTATTCGACCGCTCCTCGACACATGTATATCCGAAATGTAGCGTACACGTGAAACAGCAATCTAGGAAAAATGACCATCAAGAGAGCATGTTTGTGGCAGCGATTTATTTTATTTTTTCATTCCCTGCACACGTACATTTTAAAATTCTACCTCAATATAAGTTTCGTTGTGTATCATGATTTATGCTGTGCACATGGGGGTAATCACAGACGCAAACATAAACACACACGCCCATTATACTTTATATATATATACTATATATATATATATATATATATATATATGTATATATATAATATATATATATATATATATATATATATATATATATAATCTTCAGAGGGTGTCCATGATAAGAGTTGTAAAAGGGTCAAGTTTATTATAACGAAACCTTTCGCACATGAAACATCTGTGCATCTTCAGTCTGCAAAGAGCAATAAGACAAATAAATAACACATAAAACCATAAAACACAAACAGAACACACATGTATTAAAATATCTTAAAATTAACCAAATAAGAAGAAGAAAGGTACAAAGTAAAAACAGTAAAAAGAGAGAAAACACCCAAAACACTAACCGTCCATGAGG
>NC_087217.1:48493393-48518393 GCF_015104395.2 Macrobrachium nipponense | reverse complement strand
CCATGAGCACAAACCTTCCTATATATCTTTATCGCGTTCTCCTGTCTACTGGACATGAGAAGAGAATAATAATTCTATCTAGTGAAAATTATAAGGGAATAACTTTTAAAAAAATGAAGATTTATTTCTGCTTGTGATGATTTCATGATCGGCAAACCTTCCTATTTACCTTTATTGCGTTCTCCTGTCTACTGGATATGCGAAGATAATAATAATTATATCTAGTGAAAATGAGAAGGAAATAACTTTTAAAAAATGGAGATTTATTTCTGCTTGTGATGATTCCATGAGCGCAAACCTTCCTATATATCTTTATCTCGTTCTTCTGTCTACTGGACATGAGAAGAGAATAATAATTCTATCAGTGAAAATTATAAGGGAATAAATTTTAAAAAATGAAGATTTATTTCTGTTTATGATGATTCCATGAGCGCAAACTTTCCTATATATCTTTATCGCGTTCTTCTGTCTACTGGACATGAGAAGAGAATAATAATTCAATCTAGTGAGAATGAGAAGGGAATAACTTTTAAAAAATGATAATTTATTTTCTTTAAATGAAGATTCATTTCTCGCAGTGATTTTATGAGCGTAAGCTTAACTATTTCTTAATCACTTTCTTCTATCTTGTCAAAATAAGAAATGTACAAATTTTTTTAAAAATCAAGATTTATTTCTGCTGGTGATCTTAAGAGCGTAATCCTTCCTACTTCTTATCACTATCTTCTTGATTGATTGATTGTGTCTATTAAAACTGGCGTCACAACATCTAGGTTATTGACACCGAAATGAATTTAAATAGAAAAAGAAAATAAGTTTAAAATAAATTTCATATAAAAAAATTTAAAAATATATGTATGTAAATATTTGTTCAAATAAAGGCATTTTAAATTTTGTAGAGAAGGCTGCCACATAAAAATATATAACTGCTCAAAATTATAATCCTTTCCGAGAATTGAAGCTAGAATCACTTTCTTCTCTCTTGTCAAAATATAAAATTTTTTTAAAATTAATTTTCATTTCTGCTGGTGATTTAGTGACAAGGAGACGTGAATCATTTATACGAATGAGTTTGACATACAGCATTATGGAATAAAGTACAAATGAGCTTGACATAAAGCATTATGATTTCAAGTACACATGAGCTTGATATAAAGCATTATGGAATAAAGTACAAATGAGCTTGACATAAAGCATTATGGAATAAAGTACAAATGAGCTTGACATAAAGCATTATGTAATAAAGTACAAATGAGCTTGACATAAAGCATTACGGATTCAAGTACAAATGAGCTTCACATAAAGCATTACGGAATCAAGTACAAATGAGCTTAACATAAATCATTACGGAATCAAGTACAAATGAGCTTGACATAAAGCATTATGGAATACAGCACAAATGAGCTCGACATAAAGCATTACGGAATCAAGTACAAATGAGCTAGACATAGAGCATTATGGAATAAAGTAAAATGAGCTTGACATAAAGCATTACGGAATCAAGTATAAATGATCTTGACATAAATCATTACGGTTTCAAGTACAAATGAGCGTTGAACCTAAGGCATTCAGGCTGAAATCAAGTACGAAAATAAGACTTGACATAAAAGCATTACGGTGAATCAAGTACAAATGAGCTTTGACATAAAGCATTACGGAATCAAGTACAAATGAGCTTGGACATAAAGAGTTATGGAATAAAAGTAACAAACAATTGTGCTTGACATAAAGCATTACGGAATCAAGTACAAATGAGTTTGACATAGAGCATTACGGAATCAAGTACAAATGAGCTTGACATAAAACATTACGGAATAAAGTACAAATGAGCTTGACATAAAGCATTACGGTTTCAAGTACAAATGAGATTGACATAAAGCATTATGGAATAAAGTACAAATGAGCTTGACATAAAGCATTACGGAATCAAATACAAATGAGCTTGACATAAAGCATTATGGAATAAAGTACAAATGAGCTTGACATAAAGCATTACGGAATCAAGTACAAATGAGTTTGACCCAGAGCATTACAGAATCAAGTACAAATGAGCTTGACATAAAGCATTACGGAATAAAGTAGAAATGAGCTTGACATAAAGCATTATGGAATCAAGCACAAATGAACTTGACATAAGCATTGCGGAATCAAGTACAAATGATAGTCTTGATCATAAAGCCATTACAGTTTACAATGTAGAAATATTTGAGCTTAAGAACATAAAAGCATGTAACGGAATAACAAGTACAAAATGAGCTTGACATAAAGCATTACAGTTTCAAGTAGAAATGAGCTTGACATAAAGCATTACGGAATCAAGTACAAATGAGCTTGACATAAAGCATTACAGAATCAAGTACAAATGAGCTTGACATAAAGCATTACGGAATCAAGTACAAATGAGCTTGAACATAAAGCATTCTACGGTTTCTCAAAGTAGAAATGGAGCTTGAACATAAAGAAGCAATTACGGAATCAAGTACAAATGAGCTTGACATAAAGTATTATGGAATAAAATACAAATGAGCTTGACATTATTAAACATTATGGAATCAAGTACAAATGAGCTTGACATGAAGCATTACATTTTCAAGTAGAAATGAGCTTGACATAAAGCATTACGGAATCAAGTACAAATGAGCTTGACATAAAGTATTATGGAATAAAGTGCAAATGAGCTTGACATTAAGCATTACGGAATCAAGTGCAAATGAGCTTGACATAAAGCATTACAGAATCAAGTACAAATGAGCTTGACATAAAGCATTACAGCTTCAAGTACAAATGAGCTTGACATAAAGCATTACAGAATCAAGTACAAATGGGCTTGACATAAACCATTATGGAATCAAGTACAAATGAGCTTGACATAAAGCATTACGGAATCAAGTACAAATGAGCTTGACATAAAGCATTACAGTTTCAAGTACAAATGAGCTTGACATAAAGCATTACAGAATCAAGTACAAATGGGCTTGACATAAACCATTATGGAATCAAGTACAAATGAGCTTGACATAAAGCATTACGCAATCAAGTACAAATGAGCTTGACATAAACCATTACGGAATAAAGTACAAATGAGCTTGACATATAGCATTACGGAATCAAGTACAAATGAGCTTGACATAAAGCATTACGGAATCAAGTACAAATGAGCTTGACATAAAGCATTATGGAATCAAGTACAAATGAGCTTGACATAAAGCATTACAGAATCAAGTACAAATGAGCTTGACATAAAGCATTATAGAATAAAGTACAAATGAGCTTGACATAAAGCATAAGGGAATCAAATACAAATGAGCTTGGCATAAAGCATTATGGAATCAAGTATAAATGAGCTTGACATAAAGCATTACGGAATAAAGTAGAAATGAGCTTGGACAAATAGCATTGATGGAACAAATCACAAAATAGCGTGACATAAAGCATTATGGAACGAAAGTACAAATGAGCTTGAGCATTGGAAACATAAGCTTACGGATCAAGTACAAATGAGCTTGACATAAAGCATTATGGAATCAAGTACAAATGAGCTTCCCATAAAGCATTATGGAATCAAGTACAAATGAGCTTCCCATAAAGCATTATGGAATCAAGTACAAATGAGCTTCCCATAAACCATTATGGAATTGTCATGGGAATTGCTTCATAGCAAAGAAAGATAAAGGAAAGAAAAATGCATCTTCGAGAAGTTTTGCCACACGGAGGTTTTCACCCGTGCACTGGAGACGCCTGTTCTCATGATGGTTCTAGAATCGGCAGGAGTGTTGGGGAACTTGACAGGCGCCGAAGTGACGTGAGGAACGCCGCAATTTCTGATGCAATACTTCGTCGAGAAACTTCTAAATCGTTCCGGTAATCTCGGGAGTCTGTGACGCTCGCCATAGGCCCTGCCCCCAGAATGCCGTATTAATACGACGGACGAAGTAGGAGAAGGCAGATCATCAGTTAGCCACAGAGTAAGAGATCATTAGTAAGATCAGTGAGAGCTCAGCAGCAGAGATCAGAGATCATCCGAGAGAGATAAGAGAAGAAGGAACCAGGACATAAAGCAGAGGAAAAGTCGCTCGAGAGTTGGTTGAATTCTGGTCAAGTCGTCTTCAGGAGTGGACGACCGAGTTATTTCGACGTTGAGCAAGACTTCAGAGAAGAAACGTTCTGCTAGAGGTTTTGGGGAGTCCTGTCCTTCAAGTATCAAGCGTAGACGTTATTTTCTGCTGCAGTACCGAGGCAAGGAGGCGTCTACAATTAGAGTTCTCCTGTTGTGAAGCTATCGCTTCGAGCTGCAAAACTGGTCGGCAAGTACTTTCATTACCTCACTGTTCCCCCAGTTCATGCAGTGTAAGATTTTACCTTTCTTATGTAAATAGGAGACACCATTCTGCATTTATCTTTGTTAGTAAGATTGTAAATAAACCTTTGTTGGGTTAGTTTTTCTTTCTATATTTGTATCACTAGTTTCAACTGTTGGAGTTGAATTTTTTTTTTATTTCATATCGAAACTGAAGTGGACCTCTCTCGGTTCGTAACAGGAATAAAGTACAAATGAGCTTGACATAAAGCATTACGGAAAAAAGTACAAATATGCTTGACATAAAGCATTACGGTTTCAAGTACAAATGAGCTTGACATAAAGCATTACGGAAAAAAGTACAAATGAGCTTGACATAAAACATTATGTAATATAAAGCATTAAGGGATCAAGTAAAAATGAGCTTGACATAAAGCATTACGGAATCAAGAACAAATGAGCATGACATAAAGCATTATGGAATCAAGTACAAATGGGCTTGACATCAAGCATTACAGAATCAAGTACAAATGAGCTTGAAATAAAGCATTACGGTTTTCAGTAGAAATGAGCTTGACATAAAGCATTATGGAATCAAGTGCAAATGAGCTTTGACATAAAGCATTACGGAATCAAGTACAAATGAGCTTGCCATGAAGCATTACGGAATCAAGTACAAATGAGCTTGACATTACGCATTAACTGATCAAGTACACAAATTAGCTTGACATAAAGCATTACGGAATCAGTACAAAATTCGCTTCACATAAGCATTACGGAATCAAGTACAAATGAGCTTGACATAAAACATTACGGAATCAATACAAATGAGCGACATAAAACATTCGGAATCAAGTACAAATGAGCTTGACATATAGCATTACGGAATCAAGTACAAATGAGCTTGACATAAAGCATTACGGAATCAAGTACAAATGAGCTTGACATAAAGCATTACGGAATCAAGTACAAATGAGCTTGACATAAAGCATTATGGAATCAAGTACAAACGAGCTTGACATAAAGCATTACGGAATCAAGTACAAATGAGCTTGACATAAAGCATTACGGAATCAAGTACAAATGGGCTTGACATCAAGCATTACAGAATCAAGTACAAATGAAACTGACATGAAGCATTAGCAGGAATCAAGTGCAAATGAGCTTTGACATAAAGCATTACGGAATCAAGTACAAATGAGCTTGACATGAAGCATTACGGAATCAAGTACAAATGAGCTTGACATAAAGCATTACGGAATCAAGTACAAATGAGCTTGACATAAAGCATTACGGAATCAAGTACAAATGAGCTTGACATAAAGCATTACGGAACAATGAGCATAAAAAATTGAATCAAGTACAAATGAGCTTGACATAAGGCATTACGGAATCAAGTACAAATGAGCTTGACACATAGCAATACTGATCATAGTACAAAAATGAGTTGACATAAAGCATTACGGATAAGTACATAACTTGACATAAAGCATTATGTAATAAAGTTCAAATGAGCTTGACATAAAGCATTACGTAATCAAGTACAAATGAGCTTGACATAAAGCATTACGGAATCAAGTACAAATGAGTTTGACATAAAGCATTATGTAATAAAGTTCAAATGAGCTTGACATAAAGCATTACGGAATCAAGTACAAATAAGCTTGACATAAAGCATTATGTAATAAAGTACAAATGAGCTTGACATAAAGCATTACGGAATCAAGTACAAATGAGCTTGACATAAAGCATTACGTAATCAAGTACAAATGAGCTTGACATAAAGCATTACGGAATCAAGTACAAATGATCTTGACATAAAGCATTATGTAATAAAGTACAAATGAGCTTGACATATAGCATTATGTAATACAGTACAAATGAGCTTGACATATAGCATTATGTAATAAAGTACAAATGAGATTGACATAGAGCATTATGGAATCAAGTACAAATGAGCTTGACATAAAGCATTACGGAACAAGTCAAATGCTTACAAAATAAGCTTTACGGAATCAAGTCAAATGAGTGATAAAGCATACGAACAATACAAATGAGCTCGACATAGCATACGGAAACAAGTACAAATAGCTTCAATAAAGCTTACGGAATCAAAAGTACAAAGAGCTTGACATAGAGCATTATATAATCAAGTACAAATGAGCTTGACATAAAGCATTACGGAACAGTACAAATGATCTTGACAAATAAAGATGTAATAAACAAATGACTGACTATAGCATTATGTAATAAGTATATCTTGACATAAAGTTAGTAATACAAATGAGCTTGACATATAGCATTTGTATGTACAAATGAGATTGACAGAGATTATGGAACAAGTACAAAGAGCGACATAAAGCATTACGGATCAGTACAAAGACTTGATTATGTTAACGGAATCAAGTACAAATGAGCTTGATATAAAGCATTACGGATCAAAGTACAAAGAGCTTCGCATAAAGGCATTACGGAACAAGTACAAATGAGCTTGACATAAAGCATTACGGAATCAAGTACAAATGAGCTTACATAAAGCATTACGGACAAGTACAAATGTTTCACAGATTATATAATCAAGTACAAATAAGCTTGACATAAAAAGCATTAGTGTTAATAAAGTTAAAAATGAGCTTGGAACATAAAGCAAGTACAAACAAATGAGCTTGAACAAATAGCACAAATTAATGTAAAAATAAAGGTTTACAAATGAGCTTGACATAAAGCATTGCGGAATCAAGTACAAATGAGCTTGACATAAAGCATTATGAATAAGTAAACAAAGAGCTGACAAATGAGCTGACATAAAGCATACGAATCAAGTACAAATGTTATAAAGCTTAGTCAGCACAAATGAGGTTGACATAAAGCATTACGGAATCAAGTACAAATGAGCTTCACATAAAGCATTACGGAATCAAGCATAAACGAGCTTGACATAAAGCATTAAGGAAAAAAGTACAAATGAGCTTGACATAAAGCATTAAGGAAAAAAGTACAAATGAGCTTGACATAAAGCATTACGGAATAAAGGAAAACCAAAAGTTTCAACAGATATTACAGAGATGTCAGTCATACAACCTCTTCGCCAAAAAGCGTAAAACAAAAATGCATCTTTATTTACCCCTGACAATAAAATCTCCTCTACGAAATCCCAAATGACGGACCTGAATATGCCAGTCAAGCGAATAAACAGAAATGAAGAGAGAGAGAGAGAGAGAGAGAGAGAGAGAGAGAGAGATTTGTAAAACTATAGTGAAACTACCCGTTTCGCTAACCAACGCAGATTTGGTCAAAACATTCCCGAGAAAGAGAAAAAAAATTGGTTTAAAGCCCAGTGTCTTTATTTGTGGGGATGGGGGTGTGGAAGATGGGGGGAGGGGGCGGAGAAAGTGAAAACGAAATCGCATCTAATTTATATAAATACCTTAAGTATATAGGAGTTCCGGCTACTAAGGTCTATCCCTCCCCCCTACCCTCGACCCATTCTCTTGATTCCTAAGCCCCCCCATCCCCCCTCATTCCCTTTTCCACCATCTGGCCTCGATGTGGTTTTCCCCCTATCCCGGGAAATCCCCTTTTGATGGAACTGTCAACGTGCCTGTCATTCTCACTGATGACATGGCCTCGACGATGGCTCTCTCTCTCTCTCTCTCTCTCTCTCTCTTCTCTCTCTCAACTGTACACAATCTACCCCCAACAAAGGTTTGCATTCTTATCACAAGCCAGGATCAATGGCAGCGTCAAAGATTTTAGACAGTTTCACTAAGCTAGAAAATCTAGTATATTCAACTAGTTAAGCCTCTCTCTCTCTCTCTCTCTCTCTCTCTCTCTCTCTCTCTCTCTCTCTCTCTCTCTTAACAGAAGAAATCTACCCTAACCAAGGGTTCGCATTCTTATCACAAACCAACCACCTCTGGCAGAATAAATAATTCGGGAAATAATAGATGACAAAAAAATAAGCGAAAATAAAGCACTAAAGAATGAAAACGGTAAATATTGTTAAGAAATTCGAAATGTTTTCATTCGTTAACATTTAGCATTTTCGTCCTATACATACTCATTTCTACAGAATACATTTAAAAGAAACTGTGGTGCTAGTAGATAATGCTATTTATTCACCCAAACTTTGCCCCTTCCTAGTCGATGAGAAATACGTAAATAATATTACAATATAGAAATAAGCACCAAAGACAATTAAACTCAAGATGCTTCAAGGAGAGACAAGGCCAAAAATTGGGATAAAGTTACATAACAACAAAAAACAAAATATGTAAAAATGAATAAAAATCCGTGGATAATAATAAAAAAACATTGAAAATAAGTGAATAAGCCCGAAAGAGAAATAAACTTAAGATATTTCAAGACGAGACAAGACCAAAAATTGGGATGAAATTACACCACAACAAAAAACAAAATATATAAAAATGAATAAAAGTCCGTAGATAATAATAAAAAGAAAATCCTTGAAAATAAGTGAATAAGCACGAAAGACAAATAAAGTTAAGATGCTTCAAGAAGAGTCAAGGCCTAAAATAGGGGAAAAAATAACATCGCAACCAAATATGCAAAAATTAAAATGAAAATTTCCGCGCGCGCGAAAAAAAAAAAAAAAAAACACACACAAAACTCTACGCGTGAACACACAGAATTTCACTTAAAAACGAAATCTTCATTGAGTGGAACTCTGTCTCTGAATCACAACAAACTGATTGCTTTTGTAACCTAAGGTGAACTGATATAATCGTATATGGTCGCAAAACTATAGTAACAAAATCAATTCTTCAGACATCTTGCACCATGGAACAATTTTATGTATTGGTTCCAAAAAACATATAGTTGAGCAACATTCTTGCTTTTCACAATACGGCCATAAATTATGATTGTATTCAGGTCTAGATGTTACTTGCAAGGCATGATTTTTAGGTAACAGTTGAACAACATATTTGATTTTCAGCTTCCGACCACAAATTATGGCTGAATTCAGGTCTAGATATTACTTGCAAGACAAGGATCAGTAACAAGATTCATTCGCAGCACACACAATGCTTAGATAGGTAGAACCATTTATAGCACACGATGCTAAGATAGCAAGAATCTGTTAAAAGTACGCAAAGCTCAGAAGACTATTAAAAATCAGTTATGGTACGTAACGCTTTGACAGGAAAAATAAGTTATGGCCTGTTTAGATACGAAGAATCAGTTAAAAGTGGAGAACCACTTAAATACGCAGAATTATTTAGTCTGCTTAGACAGTAAGAATCAGATACAGCGCATGATTCTTAGGCCGCAAAGATGTAAAGTTAAATACTAAGAATCAATTAAAGTGCGTAACGCCTACATACGAAGAATCAGATACAGTGTTCTAGGTAAAAAGATTCCGTTACGTGCGGTACATAACCCTGACAGAGAAAGAATCACTTATTACAGTACCTGACACTTAAAAATAATCAGTTTACAGTGCGAAAATCTTACAAAGCATCGAAAAGTGCTTTGTACCGTTACAATAGTTACCATTGACAGAAAGAATCACTTATTACAGTACCTAACACTTACAAATAATCAGTTTACAGTCCGAAAACTTACAAAGCATCGAAAAGTGCTTTGTATCTGTTACAGTACGTAACACTGACAGAAAAAGAATCACTTATTACAGTTGGTAACACTTACAAATAATCAGAGTACGAAAATCTCACAAAGCATCGAAAAGTGCTTTGTATGTACTTGACAATCTGTCTTCTCGACATTCACTTTTACCGATAGCATCAACAACACATGTACACATAATCTGAAGAAAACAATAATAAATGGAGTCTGCGCTGTTAGCACAACATTTGTATTATAGGTATCAGTTGACACATTCACAACAGCTGCCATTGCAAGTATTAATCCCAACTTGGAGTTAAGGAGGAAATGGAAATGTTACTTTCTAAAAACAGGTGTCGTTGTCAACATTAAAATATCAAAGGCTAATATACATGCAAGACAGAACAGGGAAAAAAATACAAAAATGATAATGAGTACACACCTAAGTCGCTGCAGGTTCGTCAGCCAAAATTTCAGTAGAGAGAGAGAGAGAGAGAGAGAGAGAGAGAGAGAGAGGAGAGAGAGAGTGAGTTTCAGTTGTAACACATCCACCATCGAATAAGCTAACAGTGGTTGCACATTTTTGAGAGAGAGAGAGAGAGAGAGAAGTTCTGGAGACCATCCAGCCTTTAAGCAGATTCAATCCTACTACAAAGGAATTAAAAACTACTGAACAAAGAACCGTAAATAGATACTGAATCAAAAGCATGTGCAGATGAGTGTCACTTAAATAAAAGATAAAAATGTAGTGGTTATTCAAATGAAAAGAATGGGATTAGACCAATAAATTTGTTAGTAAAGATAGACTCGATAACTGGCTAGTTTTGGCACATTCCTGAAGAATGATAAGTCACGTGTTGATTATTTCAATACCATATACACAGGAGTCCGCTCTCCTCTCTCTCTCTCCTCTTCTCTCTCTCTCTCTTTTTAACACACACACACACCTTCTCTCTCTCTCTCTCTCTCTCACACACACACATACCACACATACACCTTTCTCCTTCTCTTTCGCTCTCTCACACACTCTTTCACATACACATTCACCTCTCTCTCTCTCTCTCTCTCTCTCTCTCTCTCTCTCTCTCTCATATACACACCTCTCTCTTTCACGTACACATATACACCGCTATCTCTCTCTCTCACTCATATATACACCGCTCTCTCTCTCTCTCTCTCTCTCTCTCTCTCTCTCTCTCTCTCTCTCTCTCACACCAAACACACTAACACAAATACACACATGCACTGCACAGACCAGCACTGACCGGATGCGATCTGGTGGGGTTGGGCAGCATGGCATCACACACATGTGGTTCCTTATGAGGACATTCCGCGGGACGTGACCCGTAATGACCCCATTTCGACCAGTGTCTACCTACAACTTTCGCCTCCGCTGCTCCTCCTCCTACTGATGTCATTAGGAGAACAATTTGTTCTTTCACTGGGGGAAGGTTTCTGCCCTAACGCCCACCGATGGAGGGTAAGTGAGGGAAACAAATTGGCTTCGGGGGGGGGGGGGCTATTGTTATAATAAGATGTTTCATGGGCGGAATGTCATACGAGAAATGAAAGCTGAGAACATTATACATATTTACATACACGTACACAAACGAACAAACACACACATATAATATATGTATACACATATTATATATATAAATACATAAATAAACGTGTATATATACACTTCAGCCATCGTCTAAATTTACGATATATAGAATTACTGACAATGAAACTGTTTCCAATTCATACACCTCATGAACGTGATCAATAATAATAACAATAATAATAATCTCTGTTCATTCAATACATGTAAGGTAATAACTTTATTGAATCTGTAACCAAATACGATCATTTCAGACTCACCAAAACCACTCCGAGTCGAGAGATGAGGAAGAAAAAGAACAATTATTAGCTCAGGTTACCCTTTCGACGCAAGAAGACTTCTTCACAAGTCTGGTAAGAATGTTATGATGTTCGAACATTACGGAAAACGTTATTATTATTGGTATTGCAGCAATAATGAGGCATTGTCTTCATTAATAATAATAATAATAATAATAATAATAATAATAATAATAATAATAATAATAATAATAATAAATAATTTTACCTTCGTCTTCAGAGAATTGATTTTTTCTTTATAAGTAGTCTCAAAATAATAATAATAATAATAATAATAATAATAATAATAATAATAATAATAATAATAATAATAATAATAATAATAATAATAAACTAAGGAACCTCCGTAACGAGGCTATAATATTGACAATCAAAAGCCACAGTAGTGTTAAAATATATTATTGTACAATGGTAAAAAATAAAAGGTAAAAAATAAGGAGCAGTATCCGAAAGTCTCTCCTTGTATTTTTTACCATTGTACAATAATATATTTTAACACTACTGTGGCTTTTGATTGTCAATAATTATAATAATAATAATAATGGCACAACAAACCAATGCACGGACAATACATGAGACAGACTAAAGAACTGGCCAGCGATGACACATGGCAATGGTTACAAAGGGGAGAGCTCAAGAAGGAAACTGAAGGAATGATAACAGCGGCACAAGATCAGGCCCTAAGAACCAGATATATCCAAAGAACGATAGATGGAAATAACATCTCTCCCATATGCAGGAAGTGTAATACGAAAAATGAGACCATAAACCACATAGCAAGCGAATGTCCGGCACTTGCACAGAACCAGTACAAAAAGAGGCATGATTCAGTGGCAAAAGCCCTCCACTGGAGTCTGTGCAAGAAACACCAGCTACCTTGCAGTAATAAGTGGTACGAGCACCAACCTGAAAGAGTGTAGAAAAAGATCAGGCAAAGATCCTCTGGGACTATGGTATCAGAACGGATAGGGTGATACGTGCAAATAGACCAGACGTGACGATGATTGACAAAATCAAGAAGAAAGTATCACTCATTGATGTCGCAATACCATGGGACACCAGAGTTGAAGAGAAAGAAAGGGAAAAAATGGATAAGTATCAAGACCTGAAAATAGAAATAAGAAGGACATGGGATATGCCAGTGGAAATCGTACCCATAATCACAGGAACACTAGGAACGATCCCAAGATCCCTGAAAAGGAATCTGGAAAAACTACAGGCCGAAGTGGCTCCAGGACTCATGCAGAAGAGTGTGCTCCTAGAAACGGCGCACATAGTAAGAAGAGTGATGGACTCCTAAGGAGGCAGGATGCAACCCGGAACCCCACACTATAAATACCACCCAGTCGAATTGGAGGACTGTGATAAACCACAAATTTGTAATAATAATAATAATAATATAATAATAATAATAATAATAATAATAATAATAATAATAATAATAATATACTCAATCGAAATATATGGCACTTTTTTTTATCGTTTATACACAAGCGCCAAGCTACGAGAAAATCACTTGTCACCTGGGGGAGTAATATCCCGGAAAAAAATCTACTACTAAACATTTACCTTCATTTCTCGATATTTAAATATATGATTCAAACCCGAGATATTAGACGCGTGCGTACGTGACCACCAATGCCAAGCGCTCAGATGGCTACATGATATGACTCACGTAAATTGAATTAGTGAGGCCAAGAAGTGAACCATACCCAACCGAAGACAGATGGGTAGACCCACCAGCTACTTTCAAATACAAAACACAAAAAACCTTCGGCGGTTTTCTCAAAAGAGAGCCATTCTTACATGACCCAAAGACCCGGATATTATGAAAACGCCTTAATGTAAATTTAATAATAATAATAATAATAATAATAATAATAATAATAATAATAATAATATAATAAAGAGACTGAAGTAGCTCCAGGACTCATACAGAAGAGAAACGGCGCACATAGTAAGAAAAGTGATGGACTCCTAAGGAGATAAGATGCAACCCGGAACCCCACACTATAAATACCACCCAGTCGAATTGAAGGACTGTGATAGACAGAAGACAGACAGAGAGAGAGAGAGAGAGAGAGACGAGAGAGCATAACTTAAATTTGTTTCTGCTGAAATTAAAGCAAAGGCCAGACGGGGAGGGAGGGGGTCAGGGGAGCGGCGTTCCATCAAACGGCCTCCTCTCCACATTCAATCTTCCATCACGGCGTTACAGCTTGTGGCACTTTGTTTGGCGTGGCCAGTCGATGGTGTTGACGACTAGCCGCCCCATGCTCCATTTAGTGACCTCCGCCATCACGGCGCGACAGCTCGGGTCACGCTCGGTCAACCTTAGAGAAGAATTTATGGTTACTCTGAAATGCACGTGAAAAGATTTTCTCCCACCAAACGCTGCGTTGCGGGTCCTGGGGCGCCCGGAGAGGGTGGGGGGGTGGGGGGGGTGGGGGAGTTTGTTTGTGGGGAGGGGGGGCGTCCGTGATTATGGGATGATAGGGATGTGGGGGGATGGTCCCCCACCCCCAGGGAGGGGGGAGTTAGGATGGAATGTCGAACTAGACAGATAGATGGATGGTCCGAAGAACCTATAGGAATATATACAAACAGAGAAATCGACAGAAAAAAACTGAACGGTGTATGATAACAGAGAGAGAGAGAGAGAGAGAGAGAGAGAGAGAGAGAGAGAGAGAGAGAGAGAGAGAGAGCCTTTGTTGATCAGTAGGGACAATTCTATATGTTGAATAAATATAATATTGAAGAACCAGCGTTTCATTATGACCAATGAGTAAAATGAGATTATATATAAAAAATACTCTTGATATATTATCTCAAAAATAACAAAAAGAATTACCTCACACGATGCGAGATTTTTTTGGTGAGCACCTTTCCTGTTGTCTCCATTGAGATCTGTACGTTGGTGGACAACCAGGCATTAATAATAATAATAATAATAATAATAATAATAATAATAATAATCTAAATAATAATAAATCCACTTAACCAGATATTCTGGTACAGGCTTTCACTATCTCTTTATAACAATCTGCTACAAGCTTTGAGAGAGAGAGAGAGAGAGAGAGAGAGAGAGAGAGAGAGAGAGAGAGAGAGAGAGCTTCCTCATCCTATTATAAGACATTGGAGTTAAATGATAAAAATCAGTAATAAAAACAACCTTACTAAGACACCAGACAACGAGAGAGAGAGAGAGAGAGAGAGAGAGAGAGAGAGAGCAACACGGAGGTCAAGACCGGATCAATGCTTCTTTGATGTTTGGCAATCCGGTGCAATAATAAATACGATCCTTAGAATTTGCAGCGCCGCTGAACTCGCTAAGTGCAGGGAAACCGTATGTTTGTTAGTGTCCCCGAGTACCTTATCCGCTAATGGAAAGTTTGACTGGTTGATTGATTTACATTTTCGAGCTGGCGTCACAACACTGACCGTCGTAGACGCTGTAGTGTCTGCGATTAGCCCTCGCCGTCAATGGGAACTTCTTCAAGTCAAGCAAATATGCAACGAATTACTGCCGTAATTCTAATTGTATTTTTTAAAAATTTCCAACATTATTTTTTATTTATCTATTAATTTGTTAATTTATATGTTTTTTTCTAATAACTGATCTCCTATTTCTGCATTTCTCTTTACCTTCTGCTACTTCTTCCTAATTAACATATTTTTCGAAAGCTTGAATTTCAAGTCAATTATTATTATTATTATTATTATTATTATTATTGTATTATTATTATATTGTTATTATTATTATTATTATTATATTATTATTATTATTATTATTATTATTATTATTATTCAGAGATGAAACCTATGCATATGGAACAAGCCAACATAGGCCACAGAATTGGAATTCAAGCCTCATAAGATTACAGAATTCATTAATAAGAAGTAAGAGGAAGTAAAGGGAAATACATAGAGATCTCACTTATTCAAAAAGAAAAAAATAATTAATAAATTCACAGAAATATAGAAATGTATTAAAAGGCAAGGAGAATAGAAGCAGGGCAGTATTGCATTGCAACTCCGCTTGAACTTCTGAAGTTCTAAATGCAGGACATCCTCTGGGTTCTTTTTCTGAATATAATAATAATAATAATAATAATAATAATAATAATAATAATAATAATAATAATAATAATAATAATAATAATATGAATATGAATATTGGCCAGTTACTCAGAAACATCGCTGAGCCAGAGAAGCGAATTGTAAGGAAAATAGAAAAAACAATATATAAAATCAACTCGCTTAATTCTCCCATTCTTTTTAACAGTAATAATAATAATAATAATTTGGGCACATCACCCCCGAAAGACAGCGAGTCATTTTACCGTTGTTCATGATGATATTCTGAAACCACTTTCCAATAATAATATGATATTTCTTTAGATTTGTCTGAAGACGGGAAATTATTAATTTTTTTTACGTTGCATCATAATGAAAGGTATTCAGTGATGCCTTTACAGAGATACCAGGTTTGTTTTTGATTTCATGCCAACATTTATAACAAACTAGAATTAATATAGACAAGAGAACACCGACAATGATGACATAGACCACCTGGTATGACTTTATTAAATGAGGCAATGCTACACATAAAATTATTATTATTATTATTATTATTATTATTATTATTATTATTATTATTATTATATTATTATTATTATCGTGAATCACTCCCTGAAGCGCTGAAATAACAATAGGATAAGAAAGCATATATGGATGGAAAAAATAAAAATAAGAGAGAAACAATCTTAATAATTCAACAGACAATCAGAGAGAGAGAGAGAGACCCTTTCCTCGGCACTCTGTAACAGATCAAAAATAAACAATAAAAAAAGAGAGGAACAACCTCAATAAGACTGCATAAAACGAGAGAGAGAGAGAGAGAGAGAGAGAGAGAGAGGAGCGCCTCCTCGGCCCATTTCCGAAACCAATTCCCCTCTTCTCATTCCCCTCGGAGAATAGATCTGAGCAGAGGACTATTAACTATCAGAGGCGGCTAATAATACTATGTTCCCCATTCTCAAGTTCCTGTGGTTTCGAGCGAGGTGACAAGCCCGAATGTGGACCCTTTCAGAGAGAGAGAGAGAGAGAGAGAGAGAGAGAGAGAGAGAGAGAGAGAGAGAGAGAGAGAGAGAGCGCTGGGATGGAAAATCTATACACACATAAATATGGATGTCTGTATGTAGTAGTATATATACATACATACATACATACATATATATATATATATATATATATATATATATATATAAATTTCATTAGATCCATAATTTCGTGATTCAGTTATACATAGATATATACATAATATATATATATATATATATATATATATATATATATATATCATATATATAAGTTTACATATAAATAAAATATAAATATAAAATATATATATTATACATATATATTCATGCTTTAAATGTGACCCACTATTTCAATATAATAATAAATAATAATAAATAATAATAATAATAATAATAATAATAATTAAATAATAATAATAATAATAATAATAAATACTATTTCAGCTCACTATCCTATTCAAATACAAAATGCAGAGACAGCAAAGTACAGCATACAATGTAAAAAATTAAATGCCATTTTCACAAAGATAATAATAACAGTAAGCCTTACAGGTAAAGTACAAAGGAAACGAAAGATCAAAATATACTAATGACGACAGTTATAATAATGTAAGTGATACTGATAAACTCAGGGACAGAAATGGCCAAAAATAATAAGAGAAACAAGGCATGATCCGACCTCCAGCTTACTCGGGGCGCGTGTTAAAATTCAAGGTCAAGTAGCACGTTCTTCCACCAACGAAATTAAAATAAATATGCTAAATTTTTTATTAGAAATAATTGTTCTCTACTGTTTAACGTTCATATTAATAATTTTTTACATTTTCACTCTAATAACTAAATCATAAATATCCTATCCTCAAAGTTCCTCGCTGACGAGTGGTTTTCGCGCTCGACTCCCAATCCGGTGGTCCGAAGTTCGATTCCCCGCTCTGCCAATGCGGAATCAGAAAAATTTATTTCTGGTGATAGAAATTAATTTCTCGATATAGTGTGGTTCGGATCCCACAATAAGCCGTAGGTCCCGTTGCTAGATGACCAATTGATTCCTAGCCACGTAAAAATATCTAATCCTTCGGGCCAGCCCTAGGAGAGCTGTTAATCAGCTCAGTGGTCTGGTAAAAATAAGATATACTTAACTTTTCCTACCCTAAAATTCCCGTTTCTTTAACTCAATGCGAAATACCTTTTTCAGAACTTTTATATGTATATATATATATATATATATATATAATATATATATATATATATATATATATATATATATATATATATATACACACCTTAATACATATAAATATTTTCAAGTGATTTCAAAGTAGCAAAAACATAAGGTGGCAAGTACTTTGAGACTGACTTTATAATCACCAGCAAGGATGTTCGATCAGGAATCATATATAGTTCATAAATAATGATACACTGAATACATACATATATATATATATATATATATATATATATATATATATATATATATATATATATATATATATATAGGTATGGATGCATGTAAGACCCCCCAAAAAAAAAAGAATAGGCTATGGTGAAGAAGAGAGGTTAAAAAATTAATATGAAAAAAAATTACCAATCTTTACAGAATATTAAATAAACCCTCTCTAAATACACGAGGTTGTGAACACTTGAAAAATGTGTAAAACCACAAATTGAATAATAATAAAACTCGAACAAAATGGACAAACTCTGAGTACGAGACTAAATAAAAAGAATTCCTTCCCGAAAAACCCGAGGCAATGAAAAACAGCTGCAAACATCCACAATACCAATAATAACACAAGAAGGATGCTCTTTCATTTCCCACTGGGCTGGAGATAACTCAGAGAGAGAGAAGAGAGAGAGAGAGAGAGAGAGAGAGAGAGAGAGAGAGAGAGAGGAAAAATAATCAGGAAGAAAGTGTATGCAACATAGGTATCTATCCTATCAATATAAAACACTATAAAATTATAAATATGTATACATACATTATATATATATATTATATATATATAATTATTATGATATTTTATATATATAATATATTATATGTGTGTGTGTGTGTGTGTGTGTGTGTAAGTGTGCATGCATGTATACGCGAGGATAAGTGTGTTAGATTATGCAATACTATAGAACTGACGGTAGTGCCAGCAGACGGCTAGAAGAGTGGCTGGAGGTATATCTGAGCATTACTTAGTTGAAGCAAAGTTAAAACAGATGTAAGTTTGAGTTTGATAAAAAGCAGCAAAAATTTTACAGTAAGGGTAGTGCAAGACATGTGGGCCGATGTTGAAGATACTGAGGATGGTGTGTAAAGTTTTTTTTTTTTGGGGGGAGATGGTTGAAGATACTGCGGATGGTGCATACAATTTCTGGATGTGGGCTACAGTGTCAGCTGGGAGTATTTACGAATTTCAGTGGGGGTGGGAGATGCTCTCCTGTCATTTGTGACAAAGGAAACGGTTAAAATATGAAATATATATATATATATATATATATATATATATATATATTATATATAAATCATATTATACATATATTTATATATGATTATATATATAATTATACTACACATATATGCACGAATACTGTCTCTCTCTGCTCTCTCTCTCTCTCTCTCTCTCTCTCTCTCTCTCTCTCTCTCTCTCTCTCTCTTTGTAAGAATATGGCAGTTTGAATTCAGCAGTGAAAAGAATATAAAACCATGCTAAAAACATATTAACAAAAACAGAGAGAGAGAGAGAGAGAGAGAGAGAGAGAGAGAGAGAGAGAGAGGAGAAGGAAAAACAGTAAACTAGGAGACAAGACACTAGTAAACCTACCGCACATTTCAAGCTGTCGCGGTCCTGGACCACTTTACCGCAAACTGCGACAACTAGCGACATTTTACCTTCCCTTTTCTTTTTAACTTTTTACTTGTTTTCCTTTTTTTCTCTCTTTTCCTTCCTCGTGCGCTGGCCGTACGATGTCTCTTGTTAGGTTAGTTATAAAACGTCCTTAGTCACGTGTTGTTTTTTCTATGCTCTCTGTAGTGTTGAATTTTTTCTTTTTTTTTACACGTAAGTACATGCAACAACATAAACAATGTTTTGTAGGTCTCACAAAGGAATAAATTTATAAATTCCACGAAGAAATCCCAATAAAAAATTGGAAGAAAGAAAAATACGAAAAAAGCGAAATAAACAGGAAGGATAAAATCAGAAAAAGCCAAAAAATTAAAAAAAACAAAAAAATAAGAAAAAAGCAAAATAACCAGAAAAAGCAGAAAAAAAATACTGGAGAGAAAAAAGTCAGAAAAAAGCAAAAAGCAGAAAAAATACAGAAAATAATAAAAAAGTCAGAAAAAAGCAAAAAGCAGAAAAAATACAGGAAAATAATAAAAAAAAAAGTCAGAAAAAAGCAAAACAAACAGAAAAGAAAAGATCAAACTCCCTTCCTGCATCGCAGTCTCAATATATAAAACCGAGTTTCCTTTTAACCGGGTTTCAAAAAAAAAAAAAAAAAAAAAAAAAGAAAAAAAAAAAAAGAAACCCGAGGAAAGAGGAAAACGAGAAACCCAGAAAACACCTCCACCTCCCCCTCCCCCCCATTTCGCAAAAGGAAAACACACACACACGGAAGAAGAAGAAGAAGAAGAAGAGTTAGTTATACACACACAAGCACAAGACCCCGGGCTGCTTCCCACCCCCCAACCCCCATTTTGCAAAAGGAAAACACACACACGGAAGAAGAAGAAGACTTATACACACAAGGCCCCGGGTTGGTTTATGCGCCGCCCCGTAACTCATCTTCCGACCGACACTTAAACTGACTTACAACCTGCACCAGGAAAGTGTTAATCACCTTCTTAATTGCATGTCGCAAGGGTCCTCCTACGACGGCCGTAAACCATGTCGGGGGAACCGCTTGAAACAAACGACAGCGGAACAAACAGAAGCAGAAACAGAAACAAAAGCAGAAAGTTCATGCATTTATGAGATGTCCCTAATATAGTATTTATTTGTTTGTTTGTCTGGTGTTTTTACGCTGCATGTAACCAGCGGTTATTCAGCGACGGGACCAACGGCTTTACGTGATTTCCGAACCACGTCGAGAGTGAACTTCTATCACCAGAAATACACATCTCTTACCCCTCAGCGGAATGCCCGAGAATCGAACTCGCTGCCACCGGATGGCAGGCCAAGACCGTACCGATCACGCCACTGAGGCGCTATACCCAATGTGATAACACACGCTCACACACACACACAATTTCTCTTAGCGCTGGATACCATTAACGGGAGATGAGAAAGTCATGGAAAAATTTTAACCACATACTGAGAGATTAGAAAAATACCGATGACACGATCAACGGCATTTATCTATTACGGCAAGAAATGTAAACATTTTATATATAAATGTATAAGTTAATAAATAAATGAATAAATACATAAATAAATAAATATAAAATAAGTTCTTAAGTAAACCGTCATTTTTAAATTTAACACAGTCCTTATAAAATTCCTACAATTTTCAAATTCATCGACATTTCGAGATAGTTCTTTCAATTAAATATTCGAGATAGTTCTTTCAAATACAATTAAATATTCGAGATAGTTCTTTCAATTAAACATTAGAGATAGTTCTTTCAATTAAATATTCGAGATAGTTCTTTCAATTAAAATTAGAGTTGTTAGTTCTTTCAATTAAATATTCGAGATAGTTCTTTCAATTACAATTAAATATTCGAGATAGTTCTTTCGATTAACCCTTAGAGATAGTTCTTTCAATTAAATATTCGAGATAGTTCTTTCAATTAAATATTAGAGATAGTTCTTTCAATTAATATTCGAGATAGTTCTTTCAATTAAATATTCCTATAAATCACTAGTTCTATTTAATTCAATGACCTTTTTTTATCGTTTAATGAAGATTCGTCACAAACTCATTATCACATCAAAATACGACCTTGCAACCAAAATCTCAGTGTTGAAATACGGTGCAATATTAAAGCATAAAAGGCGTGATCCGACCTCCAGCTTACTCGGGAACGTGTGCAAGATTTCCCCTTCATTTTTTAAGTTGTAAACATTATATTCCTGACGTTTAACGTTTCACCAACGAAAATCAAAATAAATACGCTATATATTTTATTAGAAATAATTTTTTCCGTACTGTTTTACCGAAGTTGAAGTAGCTATGGAAATTGGCGAGAGCAGGGCTATGTTTGCAGCTGTGAGATTCTTGAGGAACGCAAGCCAGAAAAAGTTTGGAGGGAGTGATGGCATGTTGGATGAAGATGGGAACTTGGTCACAGACGAAATGGAGAAAAGGAATCTGTTTGCAAGGTATTTTGAAAGACTCCTAAATGTTGATACTACCGGTAGGGATGAGTGCATTGCAGATTTAAACGAGGCTCTGGAGGTACAAGAAGAAGATATTAGTGCAGAAGAGGTGAAAGAGGCCTTAAAATCTGTAAAAAATGGAAAAACTGCTGGCGTGTGCGGGATAACTACAGAGATGCTAAAAGCAGGAGGACGAAGGATGATAGAGGCATTAAGAGTTGTTTTTAGCATAGTTTGGAAAACAAAGGTGGTATCAAGTGATTGGAAAAAGGCAATTATGATACCATTATATAAAAATAAGGGAAGCAAAAGGGAGTGTGGTAACTATCGGGGCATAAGTTTACTGTCAGTCCAAGGGAAGATATTCATGAGAGTAATACTTAACAGAATAAGACCTATAGTAGAAGAGAAACTTAGAGAACAGCAGTGTGGTTTTAGAAGTGGAAAGTCAACAGTGGATCAAATTTTCACCTTAAGACAGATAATTGAGATGAGATGGAAGTATGCAAAGCCAATATTCTGTGCTTTTATAGACTTGGAGAAAGCGTATGATTCAGTATGGAGAGATGGAATGTGGAGAGTGGCAGAACACTATGGTATACCACTGAAAGTGATAAGGATACTAAAGAACTGGTAAGGAGCGTGCAGCTGTGTACAGCTGGATGGACAGCAAAGTGACTGGTTCCCAGTTGGAAGTGGGCTAAGACAGGGATGTGTTATGTCACCCACCTTGTTTAATGTATATATTGACCATATAATGAGAAGAGTGATAGAGAATGAAAACAGAGGGGCTAGTATTGGTGGAGAAGTTTTTATGGATTTGGACTTTGCTGATGATGTTGCGTTGGTTGCTGATACGTGGCTGGTGCTGGTAGGTATGGTAATGAGGATGGAGACAGAGACACAGAATTTTGGCTTGAACATCAGCACAAAGAAGAGCGATATCATGGTTGTGAGTAAGGATGATGATTGGGTGCACATGGAGGATATGACAATCAGAGGACAGGAACTCAAGCAAGTTGAGAAGTTTGTTTACTTGGGTAGTGTGGTAACAGCAGACGGGAGGCAAATTGAAGATATACAAAGAAGAAAACTAGGAGCAGCAAGAGCTTTTGAGGTTCTGAGAAAAAACGTTTGGTCAAGGTATGAAATCAGCTTGAGAACTAAGATGAGAATATTCAATGCAGTAGTACCACCAGTCCTGATGTATGGCTCGTCCACCTGGGCACTGACAAGAACAGAGGAGAAAAGGTTGGATGCTTTTGAGATGAAGCTGCTGAGAAGGATACTTGGCATTAAATGGGATGATTATGTTAGAAATGAAGACATCAGGGTGAGATTGAGGCAAAGGCCAGTCAGTACCAGGTTGAAGAGGGGAAGGCTGAAATGGTTTGGACATGTTGAGAGGATGGATGGGAATAGAGACCCCAGGAGAGCACTGAGAGCAGTACAAATAGGAAGAAGACTGCTGGGTAGACCAAGAACGAGGTGGATAGACATAATTGTCAGGGATCTTGAGGATGAAATCCAAAACTTAGAGGAAGCAAGGGAAATGGCTCGGGATAGAGACAGGTGGAGAGGAACTGTATCAGCCTTATGCCACTGGCCAGTGGCGGGAAGATAAAGTAAAGTAAAGTAAAGTAACTGTTTTACATGCATGTTATTTATTTTTTTTACATTTTCATTCTAATAAATAAACCCTAAATATCCTACCTTAAAGTTCCTGTATCTTTAACTCAACGCGAAAAACCTTTTTCAGACCTTTATAGACTCTTCCATAGACCTTTCCAACCATCCAACAAAAACAACAACAACAAAGCGAAAATATGTGGATATAGCTTGTAAGGTTAAAGCAAAAAATTAGGGGACGATGTTGATATAAGAATTCTAAGCTATGTCTTCCAGTCTACGCAAAAATGTTTCTATTCTCCATCAAGTTTGGTTATTGATACTGCCAGCGTGAAAAATCATCTGCTCGCATTCAAGTGAAGAGGTAACGCTGGATATTAATAACGTCCTTACAAAGATGCGAGTGATGACACTAATTACAAAGAGGAGTAAATGAGTCCATTCAGTTTGGGTATTTACTGCATCGCACAAAAATACAAACACCCTCCAAGTGAGATGAGGATAAACTCTCCTCTGGCAAATATTGATGCAAATACATAATCGCGACTATACCATTCATGAAAAATCGAGGAGGAGGAGGAGGAGGAACAAGGGGGGAAGGAGAAGGAGAAAGAGGAGAAACAGGAGGAAGAGGGGGAGGACAAGACGAAGAAGGAGGAAGAAGAGGAGGAGGAGAGGGGGATGAGGAACAGGATGTGATGGAGGAGAAACAGGAGGAAGAGGAACAGGAGGAGGAGGAGGGGTAAGAGGAAAAGGAGGAGGACGAAGGAGGCAAGATGACACAAGCAGGGGCGAACCCACTCAGCGACGTCCCTTGACCAGGTATGTATAAGCCGATATCACGTATAGTACACAAGTTCGCCATATTCCCCGGACGCCAGAATCACTTAAATTGTCACACTGACAGAGAACCCAATCTAAGACATGACGGGGAAATCATAGACACTCGCTTCGACTTCGTACCTATATAGTCACTGGGTTTCCCACTTGGGCCTTCGTCTCCGCGCGGTTCCAGGTAGGACTCCTGGAAAGGAATGGATAGGGTGAGAAAAAGAAGGAGTGGGGGTTGCAAAGGAGTGGTTCTAGGTAGGATTCCTGGAAAGGGATGGAAATGGTGAGGGAAAGAAGGGGTGGGGGGTGCGAAAGAGTGGTTCCAGGTAGGAATT
>NC_087217.1:48485893-48490893 GCF_015104395.2 Macrobrachium nipponense | reverse complement strand
TATATATATTTACATATACATATATGTATATATATATATTTATATATATATATATGTATATATTATATATTTTACATACATATGTATATATATAAGTAAAAATATATATTCATAATATAATAATAATAATATTAATAACTTTTAATAACAGGAAAACCAACATCACTACCACCGTTACCGACGAACTCAAACACACATAACTAAATTCAGAATTAACCGACGCCGCCAAGCCAAATGATAAAATAGCCCGGGAGGCAGATTCGAAGGCGAGGGTGTATTGCAAATTGGTTCTAAGATGACAGGGGAGGAAAAAAAATGAATATAAAATGAAGAGGAAATAGCAACATCGAATTCGCATCGCAAAACATATTGCCGAGGCGATCTCCCAAATACTACGCATTATGCACACTCACTATCCCCCCACCCCAACCCCACCCCCCACGTGCTTAACGAATACGGCATAAAACCACATATTAGGTGGGGATAGACAACGCTGCTCGAATTTCCTGTCCGCCTAATACCTTGTGATCAGGAGACGCGTTCATGACGTCCGGGTAACGGAAGGAAGGTGCGGAAAACAGTTCGTCTAGCTGAGCAGAAGGATAAAGGCTATAGGTCAAGTTCGATTGTGAACATGAAGATTGTTAGGTTGTGGATGTAATGACACACACACACTCTCTCTCTTTCTTTCTCATAAAACATCTTAGAAATAGCATACAACTAAAAACATCCTTTCAAGTACGTATATACTTGAGAGACTGTGAAGACTTGCGTATACATTATACATACTTACATCTCTCTCTCTCTCTCTCTCTCTCTCTCTCTCTCTCAATTCACCCTCATCTGACAAGAAGATAAACCAGCATCGAAAGATCATACATAACGATATCTACTTCTTGACTACATAGATTCAAATCCAAGGCTGGACGACACACAATCACTTGGGCGCGCTCAGCAGTTGTCAGCATCACCTTTGTGCAAATGAACGCGGCCGGCGGCCTTCTTGCATCCAGACACACAAGAAGAATCTTTTCGCCGTAAGTGTTGCTGACGAAAACGTTCCGGGACCTAATTTACCTCCCTGTAGGAACTCCTGATGCACGACTGGCCGTTCCACAACGTGAGCCCGACAGGCACGTGTGTCTGCTGCATTCGTGATGTTTTCATTTTTTTAATCTCTCTCTCTCTCTCTCTCTCTCTCTCTCTCTCTCTCTCTCTCTCTCTCTCTCTAAAGTAACATACAGGGGTGCTTCTGCATGAAATATAAAACTGGAATCTTGCTTTCAAGTATATTTTATTTTGAATGTAAAGACTTCCTCCAGTATGTCATATATAATACATGCGTGAGAATACACACACACACACACACACACACACACACACACACATATATATATATGTGTGTGTGTGTGTGTGTGTGTGTGTGTGTGTGTGTGTGTGTCACGTAACAGAATTATGACAAATCAGAGATCAAACCCGAAGAATTGACCCCGATACGATTTCAGAAGTACTGACACTTTTATTTTTCCTGAACATTAAGTCACTCACAAGGCCAACCGCACCTTTGATCTGCTTTTAACCTTGCTTAAAATTATGCCAATTAAAACTGTAAATCCTCCAGAGGGTAAGTATATAACAGGACATTTCATCCCTTAACTTTGCATCAAATTACAAGGACACGATACCCTGGAATATCTCATTCTCATGTTTTTACGAAAATATTATTATTGCCATTTTTACTGTTCTCAGCATTAGAAGCTTCCCATCTCGCAGAGACAGGAGTGGAACCATAATATCCTGCAGATAAATTCTTTGGAAATTTATTGGCCCAAAATTATGAGCTCATTTCGTTGCATATTTCACATTATCATACAAGGGCTGACTTTGATGTGTGTACCGCAAACGAGACTATTGCCCCATTATGTTGTTCAAGTATCTATTATACATATCTAACAATCTATCTGTTTTTATCTGCAACAATATATGTATAGCACGTGACATTAACTGAAGCGTAAATCATTATTATTATTATTATTATTATTATTATTATTATTATTATTATTATTATTATTATTATTATTATTATTATTATTATTATTCCGCAAACGAGACTATTGCCCTATTATGTTCAAGTATCTATTATACATATTTAACAATCTATACGTTAATTTTTATCTGAAACAATATATGTATAGCACGTGACCTTAACTGAAGCCTATATGCGTTATCTTTACTTCCTTGCGATGCGTGGTAAACTATTCTCAGTGATCGAAATCCTGTAAAGCATTTGCTAAAGTAAAGACGTAAATCATCTTACAATATTTGCCATTAACTGTTTTCCAAGCAGACCTTTAAAAGTACTGACATAATTTGTAGCAAGATACGTTTGCGAATAATTTACATGCAAACAAATTGGTAGAGGGCGTAAAGATTTATTCTTAAGAAATGGAAAGATGTCTGCTTTAAAAGCTGTGTGATTACTGCAAATTTTATGAAGCAAATAAAGCTACAAGACCATTTTTTTTTAATGAACACCTTCGAAAATATTTATTTTACAGCTCTGAGAATAGATTAAGAACTATATAAAAAAATTATATGACATCATGAACGTTCCATTCGCTTAAAGCACGAACTCTACATCATATTCTAAGAGTATCCTCGTGTTTATAATAATAATAATAATAATAATAATAATAATAATAATAATAATAATAATAATAATAATAATATGGATAAGTATCAAGACCTGAAAATAAAAATAAGAAGGACATGGGATATGCCAGTGGAAATTGTACCTATAATCATAGGAACACTAGGCACGATCCCAAGATCCTTGAAAAGGAATCTGGAAAAACTAGAGGCTGAGGTAGCTCCAGGACTCATACAGAAGAGTGTGCTCCTAGAAACAGCGCACATATTAAGAAAAGTGATGGACTCCTAAGGAAGCAGGATGCAACTCCACACTGTAAGTACCACCAAGTCGAATTGGAGGGGAAAAAATAATAACATTAACAAATTTATTGGGAAAGAACATTTTCAGTACTTTCTTCAGTACTGATCCCTACTTAAGGTCACAATGTCCGAATCAGTCGTAGAAGGCACCGAAAACCGTCACTCTGTAGAGGCCACCAAAAAAAGTGTAACCCTGCAGAGACCCATCTGTCCACGGGACACCCGAAATCTCCAGATAACGACTAGCCCTCTCCCCCTCGAGGTCCTTCTTCGCTCTCCCTTCTTGACTCTGAAGCCTCTGTATGGCCCGAGATAGAGCTGATGACCTGTCGCACGTGTGACTCGATGACCTATCGGTGGGTACAAACGAAAGGGGTGTGGGGGGGAGGAGGAGGATGGGGGAGGAGGGCGCGAAAGGACCAAGCCATTTAAGGGTGGGCGGGGGTCGAGTGTAGTGACCTGTACGAGAGAGATAAGTGCCGATGGTGTCATCAACTCAATGAAGGGGGAGGGTGAGGAGTGGGAGGGGGCGATTCCTCGTGACAAATGGTCGCCCTTTCTCTCTCTCTCTCTCTCTCTCTCTCTCTCTCTCTCTCTCTCTCCAACTTCTCATGGCCACAAGAGCTACCAAAAGTACCATAACACTGATGAATTAGACAAAGATTTCTTTCAATCCCATTGGTTCATTTGAATCTTATTTCACTTTAGTATTAAATAAATCCATCCGCCAATTTTCCTGGTAATCATTATATCAAAACGTATAATTTCCTTGGTCCAGATGATCTTATTTAACTAATATATTATCATACCCATCCGTTAATTTTAGCGGAAATGATGTTAAAATATTATTAGTTCATTTAGGTGAAATTCAAGGACCCAGTCTGCCTAAAAAATACACTCTGTCAATAATTAATTCAAAAGAATAGAATAATTGCTGAAATAATAACAACCAAGACAAAAACTTTAAAATAGGGCACATTACCTAGAAAAAAACCCTGAACGTCAAGAGAGAGAGAGAGAGAGAGAGAGAGAGAGAGAGAGAGAGAGAGAGAGACTTCCTCGACCCATTAAAAGAGATAGAAAATAAACAATAAAAATAAGAAGGAAGCAACCTTAAGAAGAAAGCAGACATCCAGACACACAGAGAGAGAGAGAGAGAGAGAGAGAGAGAGAGAGAGAGAGAGAGAGAATCTTCTGCCGGTCAACCTTATCTCTCAGAAAGCCTCTCCTATCACTCCCCCACACCACCCCCTCCCCCTTTCCCCTTTCCAGGACTGCCACATCAGACCGAAAGATCCTCATAATTTTCCCCCCCAACCGATAAACCTCCCCTGGAGTGACCCATTCCCTTAGATATATTTCTCCTCTCTTTGCTAGATGTTATTTAAAGTTCGAATCTATTTCTGAGATCTACGACTTTCTTCTTCGATTTCCAATTACTTTTCGAAGGCATTAGTAATAATAATAATAATAATAATAATAATAATAATAATCATAATAATCATAATAATAATATTAATAATAAAAATATAAACAATATCAATAATATAACAATAACAATAGTAATAATAAAAATAATAATAATAATAATAATAATAATAATAATAATAATAATAATAATATTAATACAAATATTAATAATAATAACAATAATAATAATAATAATAATAATAAAAATAAAAATAATAATAATAATAACAACAACAATCATACTATAATGGGCGTAATGTCTGTCTGTCTGTCATTCAATCACGGCCAAACGGCTGGTCAGATGGGCATGAAATTGGCATTGGCAGGGTTGGTGGTGGGGACCCCAAAGATGGTTTGTAATGGGGTTTCATCCAACATACCCCCCTCCTTTGTAGGGGGTGGGGGTGAGAAGGGATTCCCTGAAACGGAGCTGTTTCTGGCCGTGAAACGAGGCTGGTTATTCCCGTAGACTTAGTTACTTTACGATTTTTCATACATAATTTCTGTACAACTTCCCCGGAGAAATAGAAAATGTCAAAATCTCCACATTACTTCAGCTACAGGTAACCCAATACGTC
>NC_087217.1:48463393-48480893 GCF_015104395.2 Macrobrachium nipponense | reverse complement strand
GTAAATCAGTTAAAGCATTTAGTAACACTCCTTTTAAACATATCTCTTCACGGTTGTAGTTTTTTGTCAGATATGAATTTATCAAAAGCCACTATGAAGTCTAGGTTGTTTTTGCGGTCTGGCATAAGGGCGAAGGATAAGCCTAAATTTAAAACTAAATGTTGATTTAACGTAAGGGGGGTGTTGGATAAGTTTAAACTTTGTCTTGTTGCTCAAGATTATTCCACGCACTATTGTCTATTAGGTTATTTAACTTGCGTAGAAGTCTGTTGGAATGAGTCACGCTATTATAGGCAGCAATGTCGGAACAGAATGAAATCAGATACCTGTATATGTGGTCCGTAGTGAGGAGGCGAAGATTAGACTGGGTTTCATATATCACTCTGCGTAGTATGAAGATGTCGTTTTTCGTATCGGTGATTCTTTCCTCCAGGAAAATCTTGTGTGAGAGAGGGAAGGGGTCCGATTGCAGAGTCCATCTCCCGAATCCGTACATTTTTGGTAGTACTTGCTCAAAGAGCAAGTACTACCAAAAATGTACGGATTCGGGAGATGGACTCTGCAATCGGACCCCTTCCCTCTCTCACACAAGATTTTCCTGGAGGAAAGAATCACCGATACGAAAAACGACATCTTTCATACTACGCAGAGTGATATATGAAAACCCAGTCTAATCTTCGCCTCCTCACTACGGACCACATATACAGGTATCTGATTTCATTCTGTTCCGACATTGCTGCCTATAATAGCGTGACTCATTCCAACAGACTTCTACGCAAGTTAAATAACCTAATAGACAATAGTGCGTGGAATAATCTTGAGCAACAAGACAAAGTTTTAAACTTATCCAACACCCCCCTTACTGTAAATCAACATTTAGTTTTAAATTTAGGCTTATCCTTCGCCCTTATGCCAGACCGCAAAAACAACCTAGACTTCATAGTGGCTTTTGATAAATTCATATCTGACAAAAACTACAACCGTGAAGAGATATGTTTAAAAGGAGTGTTACTAAATGCTTTAACTGATTTACATAAGAAATATCCTGTTCCTCGCAGATTCATGATAGCCATCCACTCGCTAAAAAAGTTAGATGTTATAATAAGTAGATCCGACAAAGACGGCAAAATCGTAATAATGGACAAAGACTTCTACCTTGACAAAATCAACCAGCTCCTTAGCGACACAAACACATACGAAAAACTGACGAAAAATCCCCTCCAAAACGTTCCCACAGAATTTTTTCGGAAAGTAAGATTAATTGGCAAAGACAAAAAGAGTATTGAACTATTAGAGAAATTTAAAGTAATTAATCCTAAAATTACCCTATTTTTATGGCCTTCCCAAAACTCACAAAGACAATCTTCATTCAGACCCATCGTTTCATGTGCCGGAGCTTTCATTACAAAAATTTCTAAATGGTTAGCTGGCCTCTTTCCCTTTTTTAGGCACCTTTCTCCCAGTCACATTAAACATTCGGAAGATTTTTTGTCACAAATTCAGAGAAGCACATATACCACTTCACAACATAAAACTTTTAAGCCTTGACGTAGATTCCCTGTTCACTAAAGTACCAGTACAGGACGTTCTTCAGTTTTTAAGGGTAAAATTATCCCCCTATTCAGATCATTTCCCTTTGGCGCTGACAAAATAATAAAGCTAGTTGAATTATGTGCATCTAATAACGTATTTTCATTCGGGGAATCATTCTACAAGCAAAAATTCGGGTGTAGTATGGGTAGTCCTTTAAGTCCTGTTCTAGCCAATCTGTACATGGAATACTTTGAAACTACAGTAATAAATGCAATAAAACCCAAAAACATGCTGTGGATGAGATACGTGGGATGATATCCTAACATTTTGGGATAATAGGTGGGGCAATTTTAATGAATTCCTCGCGAAATTAAACACATTAGTGCCCAGCATCAAATTTAAAGTTGAATGGGAAACAGACAAACAAAATTCCTTTTCTTGATGTTTTAATAATCAGAGATACGACAGAATACAAATTCACCATATACAGAAAACCAACGTTCTCACTTTCATACATTCACTACTTTAGCTATCACGACAGTACTATCAAGATAGGTGTAGCTAGTAACTTGTTCTTAAGAGCCTTACGAATTTGTTTCCCCAGAATTCCTGGAAAAAGAATTTGAACTAATTCGCAAGCAACTTTCGTCTTTAAAATATCCTGACCATATAATTGAGAAAGCAATTCACAAAGCAAACGTAATTTTCTACCGACCCCCTAAAGACAAGACCAGAGATACACCCAACAATAAAATAATAATTCCCCACCTGGACACGATTAAGAGAATAACCAATCCCTTCGGAAAATCGAACCCTTTTGTATTTACTTACCCAAACACCTTAGCCAAATCCCTGATTAACGTCCAACAAAAGGCATCTCCAAAGGACTCTGGGGTATACGAAATCCCATGCCAGGACTGTGACCAATCTTACATCGGATTTACAGGTAAATCCCTTCCCCAGAGATTAATACAACACAAACGGTCAGTTAGGTATGGACAACAGAACTCTGCTATTTTCAACCATATAAATGAACATAACCATAGAATAAACTGGAATTTGTCACGTGTAATTTATAGCAGCAACTGCCGGTACAAGAGTCAAATGATGGAATCGGCCTTAATAAAAGAGAGGCAGGTAATGAACATCTCAAAAGGAGCATGGATTTCGGACACGATCGACAACCTCTTCATTCAACCAACCCTTAAGAAGATTAAAGGAAGATTATCAGCGGGGGTGACTTAAATTGGCTTGTTTGTGGATGGACCTCTTGGTTATAAATACCACCTTTTCTGTAAACTTTCTCATTCATCTACCTGAAGAGGGAGACAGCAGTCTCTGAAATATAGTACTTTTTTTCTCTATATTTTGGTTGTTTTTATGGGCTCCTTTTATTAGATATATATATATATATATATATATATATATATATATATATATATATATATATATATATATATATATATATAGGTATATGCGACACACGCTTTTGTACCATGTGAATAAGCACTCTCCAACAATCACACGATCGATCGTCTGATCGAGAGAGAGAGAGAGAGAGAGAAAACACGACTTTTCACTCAAACACACAAAAGTTGTATATCCTTAACATACGTAAAACAATCGCAATGAATGGAAAGGAAAGCAATAATTTAAAGCAATAATTTAGAAATATTCACAACCAATGAAAAAGCGACTGTATAAATACCAAAAGTTTAATTGAAGTACCATATACTGGTGGGTCTCAGACAATTATTATTTATATTATTATAATGTAAAATGAACGGGCATTTATATGTAGCATGGATAAAAGGGCATTGAAGAAAGCTGCCACAAAACACAATACACACACGCCAAAGGAAGAGAAGAGAGAGGGAGGATATATTAACTTTAAAATAATACTGCATACATTTCTTTCTGTAAATCATATCCCCTCCCCACCCCTAACAATAAATTTGGTGAAAAGGTCAAGAATAAATATTTCTGCCCACATTCCTAACGGAAGCAGCGTTCAAAGGAAGATTTTTTTTACATTTTATTCTTTGTATAATTCTAGTGGTTGAGCATCATTCCTCTGAAGAGCTTGAGCATGAAATCTTAACACGCGAAAAATACACGGTATGCATACGCTAAAGCTATGCTCTCCCAAGCGTGAGAGTTTTCCTTTTCGTTGTCACTATTTGGGAAAATTTCAGTCTTTTGGAAATAAAATGCAGCTGAAAATAGTGGGGTTCTGTCCATGAATTTTGCATCTTAGAGAAGCTTTAAGAGGGATGGATGGATGGAGAAATGAGTGGGGTATCTTAGTGAAGTTTTAAGAGGGATGGACAGATGGAGAAATGAGTGGGGTATCCTAGTGAAGCTTTTTAAGAGGGATGGATAGATGGAGAAATGAGTGGGGTATCTTTGTGAAGCTTTAAGAGGAATGGATGGATGGAGAAATGAGTGGGGTATCTTAGTGAAGCTTTAAGAGGGATGGATGGATGGAGAAATGAGTGGGGTATCTTAGTGAAGTTTTAAAAGGGATGGATAGGTGGAGAAATGATATATTATTCAGACATTTCTACACTAGCCAGAAATATATTTACAACTAAATAACAGTATGTTATTTACTTTTACAATTCACTAAAAATATATAAAAGAAAAAATCTCATCAGCGAATCGTGAGGATGAGGGTGGGGAGGGGGGGTGGGGGTTAGGAGGAGTTTCGTTTCCTGATAATTCCATTAGGCATCTGTTGATTTCCGAGGCGAATTTTATACCTGGTGGCTAGTCGTTTAGGTTGGTCGCAGTCAGGGTGGATTAGAGGGGTGTCGGGCTAGCAACCTCTATATATATATATATATATATATATATATATATATATATATATATATATATATATATATATATTTATATATAACTTTCAACCACATTATCATAATTATCACCATCATTCAACCTTCCAAATATTAAATTTTCCTCTTACTTTAACACTGCCGTTTTTCCTCTCTCTCTCTCTCTCTCTCGTCTCTCTCTCTCTCTCTCCTCCAGCGAAGAAGTGATGGATCACCGATTCGCCTGCGCCACAATTGAAACTTTAATTGCGACTTCACGGCTCTCGAAGTTGGGATTTTAAGGTACCCGAAAATTTACATGGCTTACTAGTTATATGTGTTGGGGGAAGAGTGGATCCGTCTGACACCTCCCATTCCACAAGCACAACTCCGTGATCGATTACCCCAGCCAGATAACCATCACTATACAATTGTTCATCACTATCCTCTCTCCAACTCCCACTCCTATACTCCTTCCCAATCCTAGTCTCCATGGGGCCCCCAGACAGACACACTGACACACACCATCCACCTCTCCCTCCCTCCCTCCCTCCCTACCTCACATCTCTCCCAGCCGCCGACAGTAAACCCCCCCCCCTCCAGAAGCCTTATCCCAGTACCTCCCCCTACCCATCTCCCTCCCCTGCACTTCCCTCCACCTCCAGAAGCTTCCCTCATCCCAGTACCCGCCCCTACCACATTCTTCTCCCTTGCATCTCCCCCCATACACCCCCTCCCGAGACCTTATTCCCAGTACCCACCCCTAACCCTCCCTCACTAACATCTCCCCCTTCCCACCCTCCTTCCCATTCCCAAACCTTATTTCCAGTACCTACCCCTACCCCTGACCTATACCCAAAACTCAACATATAGTTATAGACCACTCTCCGCTCCCTCCCATGTCCCCTACCCCTCCCTCCATCCCGCAACCGTATACCCCCAGTATAGACCCCTACCCCTGACTTATAACCACGACCTATACCCGAAACTCAACCTATAGACCCCTGCCCCTCCCTCACAACCCTCCTCCTCCACCAATCCCTCCCCTCCCAAAATCGTATGAACAGTTTATACCCCTACCCCTGTCCCATACCCGAAACTATACCTATAGAAGCATCCCTCTCAGGTCTGCAGGTCACATACACACAAACAAACACACACACACACACAGGCGCGCGCTTATCTATTATCGATTCATCAATACTATATATAAGCGCAGAAAGATCGTCCACTGTATCGTCCGCGCTCTGCGCGTGCGCTGTTGCTATTGAGTATTGCGTGAAGGATGATATATAATGGGATGGTTGTACACGAAGCGGGGGAGACGTTTACGAAAAAGTATATTATGTATGTATATGTGTATATATGTATGCATATATATATATATATATATATATATATATATATATATATATATATATATATACTAGAAATCATAGCAAATTTGATGACAAGACTCCACATATTTTTCGACAAAAAGAACACACACAAAAATAATAATAAAATAAGGCAAACGTCAAAATGGAGTAAAACGTAGTTCAGCCAAAGTCAGATTACGATCAGAAGATATGAAAATGAAACAGACCCGAAGACTTGCCATATTCGCTCGAACAACGTGATTTGCAACACGGACCATTCATAAAGTCCCTTGCGGATTAAGATTGGTTTGTTTACATTACCTGGCGCAGCGCATGAAATACAGCAGATGATCCGTGGCAGTAACAGTTTTATATAAGTTCTTTAGCAGAGAAAAAGATGACGGGAAGGTGTTTCAAAAATAACAGAAAACGAACTTCAATAAATAACAGAAAGAACTTAAGTAAATTACAAACATGTTTACGAAATTGATACTCGGGTGCCTGAGATCAAAGGTACATTTTATATACACACATCTATCTCTCTCTCTCTCTCTCTCTCTCTCTCTCTCTCTCTCTCTCTCTCTCCCCAAACCCAGTTATCAATAGTATCCACTGGAAAAAAATATGCTTCACAACCTAACTACATATATACAGAACCAATTCCAGCTACATGTGGCTAGCATTCTGTTCACTGTCACATTACAATCTTACTTGTGCAAAAACCAAAAGAAGAAGAATTTAAACGACTCATCTCCCAGAAAATGCCTGCGAGAATTGTAGCCGTAAATGGGAAATAAACAATCCTAAGAATTTCTCTGAAATATCCATAGGATCGGCACCAGACCTTATGGTGTTGACGTCAGAACCCTTCGAAGGTACTGGACAGATAATATGTCATGGAAGGTAATTCCAGCAGGGGAAAAAAATATGATTTACGTCCAAGCAGGGCATTTTAGCTGTAAAGGATATTGCAAGTACAGGACATATCTCCCAAAGTACAGTGTTCGCCACAAAATACTGTAATACAGAAGCTCATCACAACCGCCAGCGATCGTTTTTCTTGTCACCTCAGACCCTACAGCGTCGAGGAGCGCTGTTCTTTGTCAGCATACCGGATGGTAATTGACACATATTCGACAAATAAACACGACCTTCCGAGGCAGAAACTTGAGGCACTCAAGGATTAGGTGTAACAATATCTGGCAGAACAAAAGGTAATCACACTCATACGAGGAGGATATTGCCTTGTTTTATATGACAAGGTGCTACTGCTGCTGGTGTTGGTGTTGAGTACGTCATAAAACAGACGCACGCACACACACACACACACCCCTGACAAACAATACGCTATTAATCAAACTGAAACGTATTTTTCGAGAGCGTCAAGATCATTGGTTTCCGTTCTGCCGGGACTTTTTCCACTCTCTCTCTCTCTCTCTCTCTCTCTCTCTCTCCTGATTGGCTGTGGGGCACCTCCTAAGGACGGGTTCTGACTGGGTGCAGAGAATGACAGATGGGATGTGGAGGGGGGACGTGTGACTGATAGCTCTAATGAAACCTGCTCAATGAGGTCGGCTAAGGCGCGTGTAAAGAGAGAGAGAGAGAGAGAGAGAGAGAGGGAGAGAGAGAGAGAGAGAGAGAGAGAGAGAGAGAGCGTAATATTAAGATACAGACCGAAGGATAAGCGAGACAAGAACAGGAATAAAAGGAATAAGTTAATGAAAATTACAAAATGAAACTCTTACCTAGGTGAGACGATACTTTAACGCAGGTACTCTCTCTCTCTCTCTCTCTCTCTCTCTCTCTCTCTCTCTCTCTCTCTCTGACCACGTTCATCAATCAAACCAACCTGCTCAACGAACTAACCTCTTAACCTCTCTCCGAACCCACACAACCTGCCTATAGTAAACCCACATCGAACCCATAATCACCCAGCTAACCGCACCGTCCTCTCAACCCCCTCCCGAAAAAAAACAGCAGAAGTCCTTACAAGTCCGCAACCCCAAAGATCCAACAACAACACCCGCCCCCCACCCCCGAACATCGGAACTCCCTTTCGTATATTCGCAATCCCAAAAACCCACATAGAATTCCTGAACCCACCAACCACTTTTTGGTGGACCACCGTAAGTGCGCAACCCTACAAACCCCTCTAGAATTTCTGAACCCAACAACCTCTTTTTAGTGGACTAGCGTCCGTAAGTCCGCAAGCTCAAAAACCCACTGATAACCTCTGAACCCCGAAACCCGTTTTTGGTGGAACAGCACCCATAAGACCACAACCCCAAAACCCACCTAGAATCCCTAAACCCAACAATCCCTTTTTGGTGGACCAGCGCCCATAAGTCCGCTATCCCCTCCCTCCCCCCCAAAAAAACACCTAACAACCCCAAAACCCGACAACCCCTTCATGGTGGAATAGTCGGCAATGTGAGAGGTAATATTAGTAGTAATAGTAGCAGCGAAGGACTCCATAAAAGCCCGGACTAACAGCCCCCAGGATGAGTCTACCTAATGAAACGATGGTCATATAAGCCCGGTGGGTGGCACACTACTACGGCACCACTCCGGCGAGGATGACACCGCCGCCGCCTACGGTACGACCCCAGTCTTCCGCTTTAATGTTCTCCCGTCAGTGCCTCGTCAAAGGGGCACTTACCGCGAGCAGGGGAAATAAAAATCGCCGAGATTATCCGCCATTTTGCTTTCTTAATACCCGATTGGACGCGGCTCGTCACCTATAAAAACGGCATAAACGGAATCACAACGATTTCGGGGGGGTAAAAATGGATGGCCCGCCGGATGTTGTCCTCCGTGGATGCTGTCTTTTATTCTTGATCAAATAATATTCACAAAGAATTATTTCAAATATATATATATATATATATATATATATATATATTATATGTATAGTATATATATATGTATATATATATATATATATGTATATATATATATATATATATATATATATATATATATATATACATTGTTTTTTTGGGGGAGGGGGGTGGGGCCCACATCGAATTAGGTTTCTTTTTACAAAATTAATCATGGTTATCCTTTTGCTTTTATCTGCATGCATATATATATATACATATATATATATATACATATATATATGTGTGTGTGTGTGTGTGTGTGCGTGTGAGTGTAAATTTTCAAGCAGATAAAAAGCAAAAGGATAAACATGATTATGTTTGTAAAAAGAAACGTAATTGGATGTGGCCCCAAAATCTAAGGCAGTGTAACATAATACTCATACTAACAACTTTCGTAAAAAAAGAAAAAACATAATATCAGCGGACAAAAAAATCACACTATACTGAGTCCAGTTTTCTTATCGAGGCGTAACTTAAAAATGTTTTTTTCATTGGGCGACAAGATTTTCGTGTCTTAATGGTTTCATTTCTGGATCAGGCGTTTGAAATCAACATAAACTAAAAGTCTGCCCTACATGAATCTACATCGACGTGGTTATACTTTCTGTAGAAACTGAATACTGACCGAAGTGCAGTTACCAAGATTTCATGCTGCCAATGTAGAGAGCTTCGCCTTAGACAGTATACCTGAGATTCTGAAGGGGAACTCTTGGGCCCGCCCTATTTAGGAAGTGCGAGCGGAGGAGAAATAATAATAACAATAATAATAATAATAATAATAATAATAATATGATGATGATGATGATGATGATGATGATGGAAACAGACCTTTCAAACATGTTTTATTGAATATAATGGCAGAATTTACAGAATCTATTTCGTACAGAATTTTCTCAATTCTCCTCATGAAAGCTGCTTAGAAATATCAGTGTGCCAGAGAAGCAAGTCGTTCGGAGAATTCGAAAGAATTCTGTACAAAACTCTTATTATTATCACCACCACCTCCTCCATGAACACTTCCAAAACTTTCTTCTGTCTCCTTGCATCATGAAATTCCATTAAGTATAATAATAATAATAATAATAATAATAATAATAATAATAATAATAAATAATAATAATAATAATAAAACAAAGCTTATCCCCAACTTGAACACACAGTTCGTTTTCCCCTTCCGAGTGGTTTCGAACCCTTTGCTTTCGATAGCCAGGAACCGCAATGCTTGAGGGAGGGACGGAGGGAGGGAAGAAAGGAGGGAGGGAGGGAAGGAGATGGCAAAAAAGGGGGCTGCCGCGTAATTAGTTGTAACGACGGAAAAATGACGTATAAAAATCTGCCTGAAACAAATACGTGTATAAAACCGCTTGAAATATCTGCGTGGAGGAATTACATGAAGTTCCGTCGTTATTAATAACAGTGATTAGGGGTGATCATCGCCGAATGCGAGGAAGTTATTTGAATTGGAGAAAGGGGGGAAGAAGGAAGAGACCGCCGAAAGAGGAGGAGGAGGAGGAGGAGGAGGAGGGAGGATGCGGCGGCAGGAAGGGACGATAAGGAACGCAGGAGAGGATAATTGTCGATTGCAAGGAAAAAGAAGAAAGCTTTCAGAGGTGTTCGTGGAGAGAGAGAGAGAGAGGGAGAGAGAGAGAGAGAGAGAGAGAGAGAGAGAGAGATGAGAGAAGAGGTGGTGAAGCTAGGAAAAGCAAATGGGTAAAGTAATAATAATAATAATAATAATAATAATAATAATAATAATAATAATAATAATAATAACGAGGAAGAAGAAGTTGAAGAAGAAGTAGAAGAAAAACAAGAGGAAAAAGCAAATGGGAAGGTAATAATAATAATAATGATGAATGAAGAAGAAGAAGAAAAGAAGAAGAAGAAGAAAAAGAAGAAGAGAGGAGGAGGAGGAGGAGGAGGAGGAGAGGAGGAGGAAGTGAAAGCAGAGTAGAAATAAAATGGGAGGAGACAAATGGCGATAAAAAAAAAACTTCTTCCCTCAAAACAATAGAATTTTAAGGCACAATTCCCCCCCATAAAATATTCAAAGAAAATTAGCTCCGGTGACGTATGTGTTGTGGCAAGTATGAAAAAAAAAACAATGATGACGATACAATGTGAGTACAAATTACATATATACTCTTGGGAATATATCACCATAAAGCTTTTTTCCCCTTTGGGAAGGTTGGCTAGGGCTATATTGATGATACCCTTCCAATTTACAATAATAATAATAATAATAATAATAATAATAATAATAATAATAATAATAATAATAAGTAATAAGTGGTACGAGCACTAACCTGAGGGAGTGATAGAAAACGTTCAGGCAAAGATCATCTGGGACTATGGTATCAGAACAAATAGGGTGATACGTGCAAACAGACCAGACGTGACGTTGATTGACAAAGTCAAGAAGAAAGTATCACTCATTGATGTCGCAATACCATTGGACACCAGAGTTGAAGAGAAAGAGAGGGAAAAAATGGATAATTATCAAGATCTGAAAATAGAAATAAGAAGGATATGGGATATGCCAGTGGAAATTGTACCCATAATCATAGGAGCACTAGGCACGATCCCAAGATCCCTGAAAGGGAATCTAGAAAAACTAGAGGCTGAAATAGTTCCAGGACTCATGCAGAAGAGTGTGATCCTAGAAACGGCGCACATAGTAAGAAAAGTGATGGACTCCTAAGGAGGCAGGATGCAACCCGGAACCCCACACTATAAATACCACCCAGTCGAATTGGAGGACTGTGATAGAGCAAAAAAAAAAAACACACAAATAAATAAATAAATAATAATAATAATAATAATAATAATAATAATAATAATAATAATAATAATAATAATAATAATAAAAACCACGCAGTCGAATTGGAGGACTGTAATAGACACCCCCCAAAAATAATAATAATAATAATAATAATAATAATAATAATAATAATAAATACCACCCAGTCGAATTGGAGGACTGTTATAGACCAAAATAATAATAATAATAATAATAATAATAATAATAATAATAATAATAATGGCGCTCCAAAGAGGCTATACTCCTATGTAAAACCTTCAAGTTCGTATCCCAAACTACACAAATCATTGACTTCCTATATTTGATCTATTTACGTTTTAATTCATTTTGCTTCGTTTGCCATTCGTGTTGTTGTGTACTTTATTCTAATGTGATTCTCTTGAATTTCTTTGCCTTTTCCTTCATACGTGGCATTATGCTCGATGGAATCTTGCCAGCTAAATACATTATTGCAGCTTGACCACCATGATGTGTGTACGGCATAAATATAGAGTGTGTGTGTGTGTGTGTGTGCGTGTGCGCGCGCGCGAATAATATGTTTGTACGCAGAATATGTGTGTGATAAGCAGACTATCACATGAGCACAGATAATATGGTTATACGATATTGTTCAAGTTCGTAGACATAAAAAATAAAAAGTAAGTTCTTTTTAAACCTAAACACGTCCTCCCAGAAAAACATATAAAAAGGAAGAGAGACGAAAGACAAAAAAAAAAAAAAAAAAAAAAAAAAAAAAAAAAAAACACTTTGTGAAGATGCTGATCCGTCACTATCAATCATGATAAAGATCTACTTACGGTGCACTTGCCTGAATGAACAAGAGACATAAGGAAAGATGAATAATAATAATAAGAAAAAAAAGTGACTGTACAAATCAAGTAGAACAAAGTCAACAACCCTCTCTGGAGCCACAGAGACATTGCAGTGTCTGCGGGCAAGAACTGGAAGTTTAGTATAGGTTACAGGAATTTAAGTAAAAATTTTGGTTAAAATTCTACAACTCAAGACTATATATATATATATATATATATATATATATATATATATATATATATATATATATACATACATATATATATATACATATATATATAATTTCTATCATTATTTTTATAACATATATATAAAATAAAAATAATATGTATATATTATAAAAACATCCTCTCTTTATTCTGAGAGAGAGAGAGAGAGAGAGAGAGAGAGAGAGAGAGAGAGAGAGAGAGGCGGGGGGATATTATGTTTTCATTTCTCTTTATTCTGAGAAAGAGGAAGAGAGAGAGAGAGAGAGAGAGAGAGAGAGAGAGAGAGAGAGAGAGAGACCTTACAGACCTTACATGTTGTTCGGGTTGCCCCAGGTCCCTCAGTGTGAGGCACCTCTAATGTCTACCAGAGAGTTGCTAGTACATCTTCCGGTATATTTTGCATCTTCCAATCTTGGATGGTCTGGGATGCAGTTTAGATATTTGTCGAGCTTATTCTTAAACACATCTACGCTCACTCCTGATATATTCCTCAGATGAGCTGGCAACGCATTGAATAGACGCTGCATTATCGATGCTGGTGTGTAGTGGATTAATGTCCTGTGTGCTTTCCTTATTTTTCCTGGTATAGTTTTGGGCACTATTAATCTACCTCTGCTTGCTCTTTCTGATATTTTTAGTTCCATGATGTTTTCTGCTATTCCTTCTATCTGTTTCCATGCCTGAATTATCATGTAGCGTCTCTTCTCCTTTTAGACTATATAATTTTAAGGATTGTAGTCTTTCCCAGTAGTCAAGGTCCTTAACTTCTTCTATTCTAGCTGTAAAGGACCTTTGTACACTCTCTATTTGTGCAATATCCTTTTGATAGTGTGGGTACCATATCATATTGCAATATTCAAGTGGACTACGAACATATGTTTATAAAGCATAATCATGTGTTCAGCTTTCTTGTTTTGAAGTGCCGTAACAACATTCCCATTTTTGCTTACATTTTGCCAACAGAATTGCTATTTGATCATTGCATAACATGTTCCTATTCATCATCACACCAAGGTCTTTAACTGCTTCCTTATTTGTGATTGTCTCATTATTAGGTCCCCTATATGCATATAGCTTTCCTTCTCTGTCTCCATAATTTATTGATTCAAATTTATCAGAGTTAAATACCATCCTATTTACCTCTGCCCAATCATATACTTTGTTAAGGTCTCTTTGTAGAGCGTTCCTATCTTCATCACATGTAATTTCTCTACTTATTCTTGTGTCATCAGCGAAACTACTCACTACCGAATCCTTAACATTACTGTCTATGTCTTTAATCATAATAACAAACAGTATTGCAGCTAACACCGTACCTTGTGGCACACCGGATATTACCATGGCTTCATCCGATTTTTCATCGTTTGCAATAACTATCTGTTTTCTGTTGTGTAAAAATTCTTCTAACCATCTTCCTACTTTATCCACGATATTGTGTTTTCTAATTTTCTTCGCTAATATATTATGGTCTACCTTGTCAAAAGCTTTTGCAAAGTCTAGATAAACCACATCTGTTTCATTTCCGCTTTTCATATTTTTGAATATGTTCTCACGGTAGACTAACAGTTGGGTTTGTGTACTTTTTCCGGGTATGAAACCATATTGTCCCATATTAAACAAATTATTTTTTATTAAATGTTTCATAATATGTGATGTTAGACTCACAGGCCTATAATTACTAGCCTCTAGTCTTGATCCACTTTTGAAAGTAGGGGTAATATATGCTAATTTGTGCTCATCATAAATCTTGCCTGTATCTACACTTTGTATTAATAATATTGCAAGTGGCTTTGTGATAGAATGAACTACTTTCTTTAACAAAATAGCAGGAACTCCATCAGGCCCTGCTGCAGCTCCATTTTTAATTTCATTAATAGCCTGCACAATATCAGCTTCATTAATATCTATGTCAGCTAAATATTCACTATTTTCGTCCCTTACTTCTATATCATTATCTTCATTATCTATTCTAGGGGTGAATTCTCTCTTATATCGTTCTGCCAATATGTTGCAAATTTCCTTTTTTTCATTCGTTAATCTCCCTTCAAATCTTAGAGGGCCAATTTCTATTCTTCTTTTATTCATCTTTTTCGCGTATGTGTATAGTAGTTTGGGGTTTTGCTTGATATTTATTAGGGTTTTTTCTTCCAATTCCCGTTTTTCATTTTCTTTTGATTGTATAATCTTTTGTTCTAAATTTTCTATCTTACTTTTAAGTTCTATAACTTTCCATCCATTTTTTTCTTTTGCAAGACCTTTTTTCCACTTTCTGATTTTCTGGAACAAGATCCTTCTGTCTCTTGGTATGCATGACTGATGTTTACTTTTCTTCTTCGGTATATATTTATCCACTATTTTCTCTAATATTTTATATAATATCTCCGTATTTACCCTTATGTCATCACTTACGAAAATGTTATCCCAATCTTTGTTTAATTCCTCATTTATTTCTGACCATTTTATATTTTTACTGTAGAAGTTGTATTTTCCATATCCTTCCCACTTTTTCATTTCTTGCTTATCTCTGTTTTCACTTGCTTTGGAATGGACTGTTAACTCTATGATATTATGGTCTGAAATATTCGCATTATAAACTATTATTTCTTTAACATAATTCATCTCGTTCACAAATACTAGGTCTAAAGTATTTTCCTTTCTTGTGGCAGGTGATTTATTTGTTGAATGTTGTATTCTAGTAGCATATCTAATAGCTTTTCGAATTGCCTCTTATCTTCTGCACTACTATTACTCTCTTTTTTATATGTATAAGTACAACCACAATCTCCTATTCGTTCTTTCCAGTCTACGAAAGGAGAGTTGAAGTCTCCAGATAGGAGAATAGTCCAGTCCTTGTGATTTCTACATATATCATCCAATTTTTCTATTATCAAGTCAGTGAGAGAGAGAGAGAGAGAGAGAGAGAGAGAGAGAGAGAGAGAGAGAGAGAGAGAAATGTGGATTTACCCAATGAATATCCTACTGGTCCACCGGGTTTTTCCTTTTAACTAAGATTTTTAACTTCTCTTTATTCTGAGAGAGAGAGAGAGAGAGAGAGAGAGAGAGAGAGAGAGAGAGAGAGAGCCTCCTTGTCTTTAACATTATGATAGTTTTGAACAAATGTTTACATCCTCAACGTCAGTAAATAAGTGGAAAAATAAGTGACTAAAGGCGTAGATAGATAAATAAGCAAATAAACAAATATAAATAAATGATGGAAAAAGGAGGAAAAGGATTAGAGAATGGGATGAGTGAAGTTTCTCAGCCAGGAAAGATCCGGAACATGCACCTCGGGTAGGATACATAATAGGATGATGACATCCGAGCGAGAGCAGCTATGTATCACCAAGGTTAAGGGCATCATGCTGTAGGAGGAAGTGAAATGAAGTCAAGTGGCGGCCTGGAATCCACGAGGCCATGCTGTGGATTTTGCTGGAACCCTGGACTTGTGAATGTGTAAAGAGAAGTTAAAAACATCATAGTTAAAAAAAAAGGGGGGGGGGAAAAAAACCAATAGGATAATTAGTAGGTAAATCCACATCTCTCTCTCTCTCTCTCTCTCTCTCTCACACACACACATACACACACAATCCCCAGAAAACGAGAGAAAACGACACGAATACAAACAAAAAACTTAAAAAAAAAGAGCATAGAGCGCATCATAAAGCTACTTGTCAATTATTAATAAAAAATAACCAAACGACACCCAGGTATCCCCTTCTACGTTCATTTAACGACGGTTTTTATGGCGGCTGTTGAAAGTGATACGATGACCGACGGTGTACCGGTAGGCCAATAAAACCGCTACTACTGCCTGGTTTGCAATGTCATATCTGGAAGAGAGAGAGAGGGTCCTTCCACCGACCTACCATCTCTCTCAGATTGATATTTCTAGGGCGTTCTAGGTCTTCGATCTAGTCTATCTGTAATTAATAATAATTCTAGGGCATCCTAAGTCACTTACCTCGCCTATCTGCGCTTAATGATAATCCTAGGGCATTCTAGGTCACCGACCTAGCTTCTCTCACTAGATGATAGTCTTATGGCGTTCTAGGTCAACGATCAGATCTATCTGCACTTAGTGATAATCCTAGGGCGTTCTAGGTCACCGATCTAGCTTCTCTGCAATTATGATAATTCTAGGCCGTTCTAGGTCACCGACCTAGCCTCTCTGCACTGAATGATATTTCTAGGTCGTTCTAGGTCACCACCACCACCTCCGCCGCAAGCAGGCCAGTCCAATTCGCGTTACGTACAGACAGCACGCGAGAAGTCCATTGTTCTTCTCTGGCTGGCATTCCGTGTCACAACCCGGCCCCCTTCCGCCCCCCCCCCCCCTCTCTAAAAAAATACTTAGAAATGTTCATAAATGCAAATACAGAAAATCAAATCTTAAAAAACAAATGACATAGAAAAAATAAACTTTCACACAGAAGTAGAGTGTATATATTCATAAAGGTAACTTTTGCACAGAAATAAAGCGTGTATATTTATAAAGAACTTTCACACAGATGTAAAGCGTATATATATAAAGACAAGTGAAATATAAAACCCTCAAATATGAATAAACCATAAAGAAAAGAATCAGTTTCAAAAAATGGTAACACGTAAATAAATTTAAATTAACTATTCCACTGTAATAACAAGATCTAAAACGTCGCACTATTTACAAAAAAAAAGAAAGAAAAAGAAAACATAAATCTTCTGAACAGTAGACCGAAACCTAAGCATGAATAACACAAAAAATAAATGGACGAAAGAACAACTCAAATCTTTTTTTCCCGGGACAATTACAAAAACTGGCTTAATCTAATTTACATACCTTTTTTTTAAAGTGCATAAATTATTGTCAGATTTGGGAATGAATCAAACTGATATGAATTTGAATACATTCCAGTAATCATTATTGATATATTCTATTATATTCGGGAGACAGACTTCCTACGCTTTCAATTCCTAACGTGGAAAAATGATAAAAAAGTGGATTTGTGATTGATTGATTGATTTCTGTTAAAATGGCGTTGCACCTGCTTTGGTCACTGATGCGGTTAAGGGAACATCTACGAGCGTG
>NC_087217.1:48448393-48460893 GCF_015104395.2 Macrobrachium nipponense | reverse complement strand
CCTAACCCTCCTTCATGGGCCACCTCCCCCTCCCCTACCACCTACCACTAAGATCTCTCCATACCCCCTCCCTTCATCCACTATGGGGGACTCGGGGACTTGGGAAGAGTGCGGGATGGGTGGGGCTGGGGGTGAGGGGGGAAAGGGGGGAAAGGAGGCTATTCCCTCCTCCAACCCCAACCAAAATCTCCCCCATGTCTCTTTCTTTCCCCTCCCCCTAAAAATCTCCCTATGCTCACTCCCCCCCTCCCCGTCCGCCCCCCATTACCTCTTCAGCCCCTACGGATCCCTGGACGTCGTGGGAAGACCGTAGCGTGAAGAGTGGGGTGGATTTTTGAGAGAGAGAGAGAGAGAAAATGTAAAGGTAAGTACAAAATCAGTGCCTTCCGGCGGGTGGGTATGTGTGTGTGTTCCTTTCAAATTTATTAGATAATCGTAAGACGTATCGGCGATAATGTTCTTTTAATCACTGTGATTAGGACTCCTTGAATCCACACAAGGGAGAAGGAGATTCCTCGGTGCTTCCAACAGCTTCGTTCGACTGCAAAGTGCAAATTTCAAGTCTCCAGGGAGGAAATTGCGACGTGAAAACGCTACTGGAACTATTTTCTGTTTTTTTTTTATCGCAAAAATAAAAAACACGGAGAACATAATAATGGGTAAAAAAAGAAAAAAGAAAATCAATTATCAAAATAACATCATGATAAAGCGTTGACTGATAAGTTGCTCTACAATTCACTCTGCAACTAACTCGTTTTCTGGAAAATGTTACAAAAAAAAAAAAAAACAATTATGAATTCCTGAGGAAAGAAGAAAACTTAACAGGAAGAGGAAACTTCATATTTTTGCTACCAAAGCTAATAAAAAAAAGCAGCAACAACTACATTGAAAGTGAAATTGTTCAGGATGAAAAATCTATACGTCTTTAAAACGCCTCTTGCTTTGAAACGAGGGAGGTTGGAGTGGCTGGACAGAAAACTGAGTGTAATGCCTACAGTGCACCACATGAGTGCACTGACGTACCATTCTACGGGATAAATCGATAGAGATAATGTGGACGGTGCATGGTACAGAAGATAATTTGTTGAGTTTTTTTGTGTGTGTGGGGGTGGGGGGGGGGGGGGGGCAAGTATCAAAATGTAAGACTGGTTTGACAAAAGAGGAGATTTGAGAAAGGGCATATTACATGAGGCGAGATCTCAGAGAAACGACATTTGCTGTATAGACAGAGCAATATGATACGAAAATAAGTCGCAAATGGTGAGTGGAATCGCTAATCAAAAATCGAGAAAAAAAGTTGAGGAGACTGGTGAAGAAGACAGCGTTTAAAGAGTGAGAGGAGGACCTATACACAGTGCTAGACAGACTGAGTAGCTATAAGAATATACTACGTTGTGAAAGTTTTCTACACAAGGGTTTCATCCATGATTCCTCAGTTAAATTAAGAAATTCTGCGAAACAACGTCAAGTAAATAAAAGATACTACTTTAATCATCAATATTCTCCATCGCTAATTGCAAATTTCAAGCAGTAGCGAAGAAGAAAAAATAATACAAAAGAAAACACTTCTGAGGCTTTTAAAAGCAGATCTAATAAATCTTCTCGGTTACACATTATATCACACAACCTGCACATTAACGGCGATACATAACCTCTCACAACGTAAACATCACATCACATTAATGAGAGCTCGTCGTCTTCCTCTCCCCTGAGCCACACCTTCAAAAAAATAAAAATACAACTCATCTAAAAAGAATAAGGCAAGAAAATAACTTTTAAATAGCATGAAACCTTGACGTAATCGTAAAAACAGTGCATCATCACATTCCTCTAATCTTCGTCAAATTCTTTCACTTTTACAAGATAAGAAAACTTTGTCTAGATGCTGAAGTTTACCAGAGCTCAGATGTAATTAGCTGGTATAAATCCGCTGCGAGGCCTTTCGACTTTCCTCCTTTACTAAGCAGACTGACACAGATATGAAAGTTTACAAAGAAAGTTCATATAAATGAGAGAGGGAATATAGAGGAAAATATGTACCAGGAATCCTGAAGAATTAGTAGACCTACCACAAACAGGGGTACAATTTACAAAAGAGGTTTACAAAAGATGAAGTCCAACTTCTCGGAAGCAGGGACATGACGATGAGAAGATTATGAACTGTGAAATGTGATCTAATACTACCCTGTATCAACAGACTTCATGTTCATAAAGATTTTAATCTCAAAACAAATTCAAAAACCTCACGTAAAAAAAAAATGGTGTATAATCCATCACGCTGTTTTATGGCTCGACAAAGATTGGAGCGCTTATTTCGTCTTAGTTAATTCAAAATCCTTTAAATTTACTGGCTGATTTCCTGGTATATTATCCAGTATTTAATCTTATTTTTTCACACTTTTTTTTATATCACTTTCCCGTCAGTCATCTTTTTTATCCAGTTTTCCCATGAGTAATTTTTTAATATCTAATTTCCCTCACCAATCATCTATTCTTTATCTTATTTTCCTCATAAATCATTTCATAATCTCATTTTCCCCATTAGTCATCTTTCTTTTCTTTTTATTTCATTTTCCCTTAACAGTCGTCCTTTTTTTCCTCAATCATCTTTCTTTATTCAATCTTATTTCCCTTTATCAGTCAACTTTCTTTTCTTTTCTATTTCATTTTCCTTATCAGTCATCATTCTTTATGTTTATTCTCATTTGCTTCATCAGTCATCTCTTTTTTTTTTTATCTCACTTTCGCCAACTCGAGCATTTTTTTATCTCTTTATTCCATCTTCAACAAAATTGCCAGAAATCAAATAATATCAAAGAAATCTTAAGAGAATCCTGGGAAAAAAAGACAAACTACCTATCAGACAAAAATTGTTAAAAATACCGACAAACCAGGAGGGAGGAATAGGGCTAGAATTCTTCGTCCATCCATCTGCCACGAGAAACAACCACCCCCCCCCCCCCCCCCCCCCAATCTGTCAACAGCTTTCCCTCCCCCAAAAAAAAAAAAAAACCCCGATGGCAAAAAAAAAAAAAAGACTAACCAGAAGATAGAAACAGAGCTGGATATATTCGTCAATCCATCTACCACGAAAGAAATCCCCCCTTAACTCAACGGCCCCCCCCCCCCCACCCTCCCGTCCCCTCCACAAATAAAAAAAGGCCAACAAATAAAAAGTTAAAAAAATAGACAAACGAGAAGAGTGAAATAAGGTAAGTAAGTATATCCGTCAATCCATCTACTAGAAATCTCCCCACGTATCAAACGACCCTTCCCCCCATACTCCTCCTAACGACCCTTCCCCCCCAAAATATATCCCCCCCTCAACGCCCCTCCCCAAAAAACTTCCCCCTCAAAATCCCCTCCCTCCCCAAAAAGCTACCTCTACCTCCGCAACGTCCCCTCCCCCGAAAAACTCCCTTCTCAACGACCCCTCCCCCAACAAAACTCCCTCCTCAACACCCTCTCCCCCCCAAAAAACCCCCAAAAAAAACCCCCCTTCCTCAACACCCTCTCCCCAAAAAATCCCTCCTCAACGCTCCCTCCCCCAAAAAGCTCCCTCCTAAATGGCCCCTCCCCAAACTCCCGCCTTAACTTAACGCCCCCTTCCTCAACGGCCCCCTCCCCCAAAAACACTCCTCAACTCCCTCTCCCCCAAAAAATCCATCGTAAAAAAAGAAAATGCCGACAACCTAAAAGAGAAATAAGAGCTAGTTGGATATATCAAGTCAATCCATCTACCACGAGAATACAGTCCCACCCCACACCTTCCATCCCTTCCCCCTCCACTCCCCCCCCCCCGAAAGCCTCCTCGCTCTCTCTCTATCTCTCTCTCTCTCTCTCTCTCTCTCGCGTGCGCAAAGCCATCTCATCAACGACGCCCTCCACTAAAGGAGGAGCAACGAGGAGCCAAAATTGGTGGCTTGTGCGCGCCCGAATTGACTTCGCCTAAGGACCGCATGAAACCGCCAGCCATTGTGCATCAATATTATTAATAAATAATAATTTAAATTATATAGAATAATATTGTATACATTTATACATATGTATGTATGTATAAATTTTAAATTATTTTCATGCTGATTATATTGAATTAATCAACATAGGGAAGCTGTATAACCTCATGCCAACTAATATATGATCATAATCTAGAGCAAGGCGAGAATGTTCATCAACAATATCTGGGAAAATCTCTCTCCTCTCTCCTCTCTCTCTCTCTCTCGTCTCTCTCTCTTCCTATTCTTTCTCATCTCCGTCATCGCTCTGTCTTCTCTGTCTCTCTAATATATCTTAATGTATGTATATCCTGTATATAATGTATGTATGTATGTATACTGTATGTATATATATTATAAAGTTTGTAATTGTAATGTAATAGCAACATGTAATTACATTCTATATATTTAATAATGTAATATATATATAAATAATATATATAATTATTAATATGTGTTGTGTGGTGTGTGCGTGTATAGTATATATTGTATATATATACATATACATATACCAATTTATAACTACAATACATATATTTACATATATGTGTGTATGTATATGATATATATACATATATATATATATATATATATATATATATCTATATATATATATATATATAATATATATATATATATATATATGAAAAAGATCCAGTACTGACAAGAACGCTTAATCTGATAACAGCAATGCTAATTGCATTTTTACCTACTTTAATGATAAAAATAAAAATATAAAAAAAACTTACATTTTACTAATAAAATAAAAAGTATTAAAAAACCTACATTTTACTGATAAAAATAAAAATATTAAAAAAACCTACACTTTACTAATAAAAATAACAATATTAAAAAATCTACACTTTACTGATAAAAATAAAAATATTAAAAACCTACACTTGGCTGATAAAAATTAAAATAAAAAACCTATACTTTACTAATAAAAATAAAAGTATTAAAAAACCTACATTTTACTGATAAAAATAAAAATATAAAACAACCTACACTTTACTGATGGAAATAAAAATATTAAAAAAAACTACACTTTACTGATAAAAATAAAAGTATTACAAAAAACTACACTTTACCGATTAAAATGAAAATATTAAAAAAATTTGAATCACTATTAAAATGAGCAAAGATATGGGGTAGCTAATGATGATAGGAAGAAGACGAAGGGGATAGGATCCTGGCGTCGCAAAAACTGTGGTCGTAGGCCAAGAAATGACAAAACCATGGAGATCCAGACATTAAAATTCTGAAAAAAAAATGGGAAAACCTCATAGATCGGAAAGGAGTTACGTAAGGTAAACATTCTCACAGAGAGAGAGAGAGAGAGAGAGAGAGAGAGAGAGAGAGAGAGATTAACAAGTCCCAAACAGCGGGGACGACACAGGCCAGCGGCCTGATAGCGCCCCCCATCTCTCTCTCTCTCTCTCTCTCTCTCTCTTCTCTCTCTCTATGTGGATGCGGATGATGATGGTGGTGCTGTGGTTGCAGCAGCTTCTTCTCTACTGCTGTTGATGTTACTGCTGCTCTTTCTGCTAAAACAGCTGCTGCTTCTGCTGTAACAGCTGGTTATATATCTACTGTTACTGCTGCTGCTCTTTCTGCTCCCACAGCTGCTGATTCTGCTGTTACTTCTGCTGCTGCTGCTCCTGTTACTGCTACTATTGCTCCTCCTATAATTGCTTTTACTTCTGCTACTTCTTCTTCTTCTGCTGTTGCTGTTACTGCTATTATTGCTGCTCTTGCTACTGCTCCTAAAACTGCTTTTACTTTTGCTTCTACTGCTACTTCTTCTGCTGTTCCTGTTACTACTTCTATTGTTGCTCCTGTTACTGCTAGTATTGCTCCTGCTGCTGCTCCTATTACTGCTTCCATTGCTGCTTCTGCTGTTTCTTCTTTTTCTGCTGCTGCTACTGCTTTTTCTGTTGTTCCTGTTACCTATTTTAACTCTGCTGCTCTTGCTACTGCTTTTTCTGCTGCTACTGCTGTTTCTGCTGCTCTTGTAACTGCTTTTCCTGCTGCTGCTACTGCTTTTTCTGCTGTTCCTGTTACTGCTTTTACTACTGCTAATACTGCTTTTACTGCTATTGCTACTGCTTTTCCTGCTGCTCTTGCTACTGCTTTTCCTACTGCCCATGTTACTGTTACTTCAACTGCTTCTACCGCTTCAAATGCTGCTCCTGTTACCGATTTTAACTCTGCTGCAGCTGCAGCTGCTGCTGGTGCTGTTGCTGCTGTTGCTGCTGCTGTTGCTGCTACTGCTGCGTCGTCAATTAATTCTGCCGACCTGCTCTGCGCCTAATGACGCCCACACTTGGGAACAGGGGAATAGCATGTCGCCCGCACATAACTCAGCGGCATCATCCCTTCTATTTGCAGGGTCTTAACACACTCGTATTAGGGAACAAAGACTCCTTAAACACCGGTTTAGGAGCCACCACCGCCTCTTTTTAAAAATCCTTCCATTGAACAGCAGCGCTACTACACAAACAGAATCCCCCCACCCCCGGGACCTGACCTTCATTACAAGAATCAATTCTGGCGTAATGAATGATAAAACTTCGTAAAAGTTATGATTTTCTCACCTCGAGCTCATCAACGCTCACGTCCCCTCCTCCCCCCTCCTTTTCCCACATCTCCAACCAACCCCCCCCCCCCCTCATCATCTACTGACACACTATAAAAACACCCATCTCAGTCAAGGAACAAAACCTTTAATAATAACATCAAGAGGTTACTATCTCGCTACCGCTCTCTCTCTCTCTCTCTCTCTCTCTCTCTCTCTCTCTCTATCTCTCTCTCTCACACACCCATCTCATCACGCCCTTCTCCCAACACCTGGGTCGCTTACCTGCATTTAAAGTGAATTACAGGTGGCAGTAGCCGGGCCGAAGAAATAATGATAAATAAAATACCGACGGTAATTGAACAAATGTTGAGGCGGCTTAGATCAAAGGGCGCAAATGGAGACTAACGCCTCTGGAATAGCGGAGGGAGGCGGAGCACGCTCTCCGCGTCGAGTGGGCACGTCTGTGTCTTATCAGCTGTACGAAAACATACAACAAAACGAGCAGCGACAAGCGAGTGATAGTGACGACACCTTATTGATTTAAATTACGCGCCCACAACCTGGTAATTGCTACAAATGCTGTGTGTGTGTGTGCGTTGCAGGTAATGACGTCACTGTCCCATTCAGGGATTCACGATGTCATTTCCTTGCGATCATAGGAATTTCAGACAACAGTAAAACATAAACAGATAAAACATGAATACACGTATGAAGCAATAATATATGCTTTGGGATTTTAGGAATATTAGGAGTTTAAGGCATTCCAGCTCGTAGATCAAAAAATATGATTAGGGATTGTCGGATTTCACGAATGTAAGCTCTATACTACTACTACAGAGTTCACGAAGTTACGAACGTAAACCCAATTCGATTAGGAAATTTAGGAATTCGTGAACCTTATTATATATATAGCTTAGGGAATATTTGGAATGCACGTACGTTAGTCATACAAGTTTAGGAATTTTAGGAATTCGAGAAAGATCACATACGAGTATTTAGTATATACGAGTATTTAGTATATAGTTTGGGAATATTTGGAATGCACGGACGTTAGTCATACACGTTTAGGAATTTTAGGAATTCAAGAAAGTATGGGTCATATACGATTAGGGAGAAAGAGAGAGAGAGAGAGAGAGAGAGAGAGAGAGAGAGAGAGAGAGAGAGAGAGAGAGAGAGAGAGAGTCTTTAGTAAACCCACTTATTCCTTTCATTCACAAGCCTTAATATGAATGGACACCAACCATATATCAAACAGATTAATTTTGCAAATAATTCCCAAGAAGAAATTCGCCTTTACGATGTGTCGCTAGAAGATAATAAGACAAAAGATTACATTGAAAAACACAGGACCGAATATGTAAAATGTCTCATAGTAGCGACAAAATACCGCATGTGTGTGGATATATATATATATATATATATATATATATATATAATATATATATATATATATATATATATATATATGCAACAACATAATTTTTTTACTTATTACTGTGATTAACTTTTTCCCGTAGAGAAATATCGGAAATTTAATGGTAAGAAAATTATGAAATTCTCTCTCTCTCTCTCTCTCTCTTCTCCTCTCTCCTTCTCTTCTCTCGTCTCTCTCTCTCTCTCTCATCTCGTTCTCTCTCTACTATTTATAAAACATATATATATATATAGAATATATATTCATATATTATATATACACATTTTCTTATTTTTATATATATATATACTTTTATTTATATATATATATATATATATATTTATATATATATATATCTCTCTCTCTCTCTCTCTCTCTCTCTCTCTCTCTCTCTCTCTCTCTCACAAAGCGTTTGTGTTAGTAATAGACCAATGCACTTTTAAATGAAACATAAAAACCCCACCTGAATTACTACGCACAAAATAAAAACAACAGCGTAACAAAACGAAAACGAGAGAGAGAGAGAGAGAGAGAGAGAGAGAGAGAGAGAGAGAGAGAAATTCGCGTTACGACAGAAAACGTACAAACCGTCCAGAAAATCACACACAGCCGTAAGAATTAGGAATTGATTCGTAAATGGATTACCAGGAGAGACGAAGACAGAATGGGGCCAGCAGCCAGTTGTGGTGGTGAGGGGAGGAGGAGGAGGAGGAGGAGGAGGAGGAGGAGGAGGAGGAGGAGGTGGTTCCAGCGAGAGATTCTCTCACAATTTATCCCAGCACGACACGGGACGATGGAGAGAGGACACGCAAGCCCACCGCCAGACTGACGCAGGCGGCTATTACGCATAGATTTTTACGTCTTCGACTTGTCCCCCTGATTGCTTGATCTGATTCGAGCGATCAGCGACGCAAATATGAAATGACCTACTTGGATGTTATCTATCTATCTATCTATCTATCTAGCACAGCAAAGAAGAAATTTAGGATACACTAACAACTTAAATATACGCATTAGAACGCAACTTTCACCTCAGTGTCTATTAATCTGCTGAAGAGAAGTAATTATGACATTTTACATTATAAAGAGGACGACACTCAAATAACTGCCCATTTCGCTGTACAGATACAAAAGTAAGTTTTGCAGGTCCTTCAAAACCTCCAAACCAACAGGACAAGAAAGGGCACCACCACCCCATGCCCAGCGCCCAAAATGGAACGCCAAAATCGGCTTACCTCCAACATCAGGGAACTCAAACAAAAACTATCTGGGTTCATAAACCAATCCATAATGGCACCTGAGGGCTTTGGATCTCCTTGATAATATAACATTCGGTGTTACAGGCGCGCGGGAATTAATACCTGTACGAATTCCTGTACTACTGTAACGACCTGTATACTAAAGGCTTATGGACGCATGGGTAAACGCCAAAAAAAGAGCAAAAAATAAAATGAGGGACTTAAAGAGGAAACTCGTGAATGATCCGGGCGACTATAATGCCTTGTCCCCTCATAATAAAAACACGGGGTAAACCGATCACGGCGAAATTAACAGAATTACACGACACTGATTTGGCACCGGATTAATAATGTTGACAAGGAGTACGACACAAAACATCGATTGCAATTGGGATGTAATGCCGGGCGAGAGGCCGCTAATGGAAAACAGAAACACGGCAAATGCGGCGAAATGGAGAGAGGCAAATGAAAACACGGATGAAACTGTGAATAATTCTTCGTGCTGACCAACAACTACAAATAATCCTATATTGATGTAACAAAAACAAAAAACAAAAAAGGGAGTGGATGTGCGCTACGGATTAATACCACCTGAAAACAAATGAATAACAATGAATGATGGTAATGAAAAAGAGGCGAGAGATAAAAAACCGAATTGAAACTGTGATGAAAGTAGTGAAATTTACTTTAACAACACATGACAATAAACACACACACACGTGTATATCTATCTATATATCTATCTATCTATCTATATATATATATATATATATATATATATATATATTCAGCCAAGGCCACAGGAAAAATAAAAGAGGGAGTACCGAGCGCTTTCGTGTTATTTCAACACATTTTCGAGGTACGAGGTACAATTGTACCTCGAAAATTTGTTGAAATAACACGAAAGCGCTCGGTACTCCCTCTTTTATTTTTCCTGTGGTCTTGGCTGAATATATTGTCACACGCTATTTAGTGACATATAAGCATATATATATATATATATATATATATATATATATATATATATATATATATATATATATATGTATATGCATATAAGTCTCTCACATTACCGTGATTCATATACATATATCGAACTACAAATGTCCTTTAATATCTAATTCGCTCTACCTCGGAATTAATATATTTTCATATATGCTTAACCGAGGGGGAATTTATTAAGCGATAATAGAATTGGCGATCGACAGGCGCGAACCAGCGACCTCCCAATTCTAGGCCTGGCAGTGAAGCCTAGAATTGGGAGGTCGCTGGTTCGCGCCTGTCGATCGCCAATTCTATTATCGCTTAATGAATTCCCCCTCGGTTGAGCATATATGAAAATATATTAATTCCGAGGTAGAGCGAATTAGGTATTAAAGGACATTTGTAGTTCGATATATATATATATATATATATATATATATATATATATATATATATATATATATATATATATGTATATATATACACATATATATATATATATATATATATATAATATATATATATATATCTATATTATACATATATATATATATATATATATATATATAATAATATATATATAGATATATATATATATATATATATATATATATATATTATATCTATATATATATATATCTATATATATATATATATATATAGAGAGAGAGAGAGAGAGAGAGAGAGAGAGAGAGAGAGAGAGAGAGAGATATAACAATTACAGCAATAACAAATGAGAAAAAATTAGCTATTTTCTGGTGAAGACACTATGCACATTCCTTTAATACCGGGCCATTATGAGCATTGAGCATGATTAAGTGATACGAATATCCCAACTTTTCACTCTCAGTGAAGTGACTTTGATTGTGCCCGACTTCCGACCCCTGACGTCACCTTGATGCTTATTTTGGCATAAATACCGAGTGTTATTCGCGGACACCTGAATGACAAGTTTCCATCAAAGTCGTGTAACGCGGTCGTGCAATGCATAAGTGTCAGGAGATATTATTTTTTCCCTTGTAAAATTTTTTAACGCCGCGTGGTTACGACTTGGCCTGATAGGTTTAAAACTACAAATGGGATGTGATTATACACACACACACAGACACACACACACACATATAATATATATATATATATATATATATATATATATATATATATATATATATACATATATGACCTTTATAGCTTTCCTGTATACATACACTGTCTTTCGACTACATTTCGTGATCTTGATATCACTCATTCGTGGGTGTTTGTTTGTTTGTTTGTATGGTGTTTTTATGCTGCACGGAACCAGTTATTCAGCAACGGGACCAACGGCTTTATACGTGACTTCCGAGCCACGTCGAGAGTGAACTTCTATCACCAGAAATAGACATCTCTAACACCTCAATGGAATGCCCGAGAATCGAACTCGCGGCCACCGAGGTGGCAGGTCAAGAACATACCGATCACGCCTTTGCTTTAGTTCATATAAAAACGCTAAAGAAACTTTTTTGTTTAATTTTGTTGTCTCATTAATTCACTTCAATTGTATGTTTGCATATTTTTTTTTAACTATTGACACTTTCTTATTTCCATAGTATCTATGATTTTTTTTTCATGTTATCATAAATGACTTCAAGATCATGCACAATAAAGCAACAATATTTTTTCGAAAAAATCTTTATTAAAACTACCGTCTGATACCCCTACACACACACACACACACACACACCACACACACACACACAAGAAACTCGTAAATCAAACAGCTCTTACTTCAGCGATAAGAAAATTCCCAGAAATATTTAATTTCCAAATCCATCACATCCGTTAGAATGAAAATGCCATACATTCAACTCTTGTCTGTCAGCTTTCTCACCCCATAAGCTCACATGAGTTCACATTAAATGACTTTTCATTTCCCACCACATTCTTTGCCGTTAATGTTCTTTCATGTTCTTCGACCTCAAGACAGAAGTAAAAAAAAAAAAAATCAAGTCACACGACACCTTTCTGCTCCATAACATCCTCACGAATCTACGAGGTCGAGTCTCGTGAGTCTTCGTGATTGAACGAGGAAAGATCTGTACATTTACAGATCTGTACATTCCATAACCTTATCAAATTGAACTCTGTAACTTCGTCGATAATATTAATAACTCCTTGACAATTTAATATTTAAGCCAATTAAATAATAACAATCTCCATTTCAGTCATAAGTCATATCAATACCATAACTTTAACCTTCAACCTTCTTAGAATCGTTCAGTTGAACCATAGTAGATTCACATCAACCTCGC
>NC_087217.1:48428393-48443393 GCF_015104395.2 Macrobrachium nipponense | reverse complement strand
TATCTCGCGTCGACTGATAACACAAATAACAGGTGTAATCACAACCCTAAAGAAATACTTATTCCCATTCCCTGGGAACCCCCTCTCCCCCTTTCCCCCTCCCCTTCAATTCTATCATCCCTCCCTCCCTACCCGTCCGCCGACTTCACCCCCTTCGTGAAATGAGTCCCATGGAAATATGTAATCGGATGAATTAAAGCAAACCATGGTTTCAATTATGACGCAAATTACACACAAAAACATATACATCGGGTTACCTGGTTATCTAAATCAACGCGTTCAATGTCACCTTTGCCTCTTTCATCTGGGAACCGCGCTATGTTATTCATTGGTATATTGGCTAAGATTTACCTGTCTCGTGTTTCGTACCGCTTGCTCTATTATGCATTGCCGACTTAATTCACAATGTACGCTCTAATTTCCTTCGGACAAAATGGGATCTTTTGCTCCATTTAATCTTTCGTTCGTAACTTCGAGTGCTGGAAAGGGTCCTGTCGATCGTAATACGAGAATTCACTTTGGAATTATTTTGAATAAGAGAACGATTCTACAATTGTAAAATCTTCGTTGTTCCGATTATATTGGGGGGAAATAAGATCAGAATTGCTTTAGCAGACTCTCACTTATTTATTTACTTGTATTCAAAATTAGCCTCAACACTACAAGTTAAGAAAGGACAGTTAAAAAAAAAAACACAACGATAATCGCTAAGAAAAAGTTTACGGATTTCAAAATCCAAAGCTATATTTTCTAGAGATGAAAACAGAACAATGATCAAGTCAGATGACTCTTAAGTTCAAAATTCCCACGTATTCTCTGGGAATGTGAAACATGAATTTACCAATAAAACCAAAGATTTGACAGTTGAACACATTCAAGAGTCTCTAGCAGCAAATAACACTGCACAGAGATGTCGTATACAGAACCTCCACGCTTGTACCCGGGCAAATAACATGATGACCTACGCATAAGTAATACACAATTGCAATGCGAGTAATACAGTATTTACCTCATGGACACTAGACCAGTAAATATAAAGACTCCAAAGGTTCTCCAGCTAGGCATTTGAAAAGCTGAAGGTTTTTGTACTGTCTACAGCAACGAATAAATAACACACAGACCAATTTCACTTCTACATGGAGAATATAAACAAATTCTCATTAAAGGTCTAATTTTTGAACAACTACAATGGCCAGTTTTAACGCGAAACACGATGGTTCGTTACATATAACCGAACCGGATACAAGAGCTCAGAGCTACATACAAAAATTTAAGAAATGAAAAAAAAAAAATAAATAAATAAAAAAGGTAATCTAAAAGGAACTGAGCATAGTGTACAACGCAAAATGATATACGGGTGGACGTCTTCATTAAATATTCGCTTTGCTACCTCGAGCTCTTAATTACTCTTAATAGGAGCAATTGAAACGATTACGACGGGGCCGGGGGTGGGGGGGTCTAGCTGCCTGTGGTTCATTGCGCCTCGGACCTCTATCTTTTAAGAGCTGTCATTGGCATGGATGTATTTCGCATTTTTTATAACCGTTACATCGTTATACCCGAGGCTGCATGACTGACCTGCTTCATTTCGGCGAGTCAAGGATTTTCGAATTATTCATATATATATATATATATATATATATAATATATATATATATATATATACATATATATATATATATAATATATATTAATAAATAACCTTAATTAAGTCACAAATTTATACAAAATGTAAGGGAAATCAACTGTTTTCGAAATGTATGGGAAAAAAGGGTACTCTAGCGCACGAACGCACCTAATTCACTAATCTATTGGCAATGAAATAGAAAGCAATTGTTTCCTAGAATGAAAGACTCATGCATTTCTTCTCTAGCATATATATATATATATATATATATATATATATATATATATATATATATATATATATATATATATATTTACATACATGTACACACATATTTATAGATATATATTATACTATTTTAGTTCTAACATTCTTCCGTACTTTTTTCAACAGATAAATCCAGGAGAGAGAGAGAGAGAGAGAGAGAGAGAGAAGAGAGAGAGATCAAAATTATACCCCACCAAATGATCGTCAGAGCTTTCAAAATCCTTCCAAAACGACCCCTAAAAACAAGCCCTTAAACAAGATCACCCACCTAAGGGTCACCTAAGATTTTAAGATCACCCACCTAAATTTTTAAGGTCACCTAAGATTTTAAGATCTCTCACCTAAATTTTTAAGGTCACCTAAGATTTTAAGATCACTCACCTAAATTTTTAAGGTCACCTAAGATTTTAAGATCACTCACCTAAATTTTTAAGGTCACCTAAGATTTTAAGATCACTCACCTAAATTTTTAAGGTCACCTGAGATTTTAAGATCACTCACCTAAATTTTTAAGGTCACCTAAGATTTTAAGATCACTCACCTAAATTTTAAGGTCACCTAAGATTTAAGATCACTCACCTAAATTTTTTAAGGTCACCTGAGATTTTAAGATCACTCACCTAAATTTTTGAAGGTCACCTAAGATTTTAAGATCACCTAATAAATTTTAAGGTCACCTAAGATTTTAAGATCACTCACCTAAATTTTTTGGGCGGCGTAAGAGGACACGACGATGCTTTTAAACGTACTTAGGATGACGTGCGGAAAGTGGTCGCCAAAGAAGTAAAAAAAATTAAGACGGGCTTCAAACATTAAGGCATCTTACCTGTTGGGTAAAAAGGGGGAATAAATAAATTAAATGGTTTGAATTGTCTCACCATAAATCCTCATCCACCCCACACCCCCTACCACCACCCCCACCCCCACCCCCACCCCCAGCGTCTCCGGTCCATTCCCCTCCATAAGAATTGCAATAAACAACCAACTTTTCCCCGATTGACAGGAATTCAAAAGATTATATACCCGAAGTGGATTCGTAAACCAAAAATTGGAATAGTTCTCGGGAATATTTCTAAACGTATTCTCCTATCAAGGCCGTTCCCGAATTTCTGTTATATTAAATTTAACGTAGCGACTGTAAGCTTTAGTAAGCTTTCTTATGATCAGTTATTTGGAAAAAGTTTAGATTTTGTCATTTTTGAAATATTAGCAAATCGTTTACCAACATTACTTGCCGATGTGTATAACTGGTAAAGAACGCCAATACACACACACACACACATATTTTTACTAGTTGAGAGAGAGAGAGAGAGAGAGAGAGAGGGGGATTCGGAGAGAGAGAGAGAGAGAGAGAGAGAGAATATGAATATCTGATGAAGATTAAATGGAAGCCTGGAATACCACGTCAAAATTTTATAGTACTTAGAATAAGATCATTTTGGAAGAGCACTGACCATCCATTTCTCTCTCTCTCTCTCTCTCTCTCTCTCTCTCTCTCTCTCTCTATGCACCACAGAACGCAACAAACCACACTCGTTGGACTAGCTAATCATGAGGTACATAATTCTCTAAATTAGGTAAAAAGAACGCCAATTACTTCTTTCTTGTCAGACGACCTATCTTTATTGAACCAAACCTGCTATACTCGTCACAGAGAGAGAGAGAGAGAGAGAGAGAGAGAGAGAGAGAGAGAGAGAGAGAGAGAGAGAGAGAGAGAGCAGTAGCTCTAGCTACGATTGAGACATGCCATGCGACAAGAATATCTTCATTTGGTACAAAAAAGGAAAATGGGTAGAATAAAAAAAAAAAAAAAAAAAACCCACAGACCGAGGGACTGACAAAGGTGGACACAGAAAGCAATAAACCGGAATGATGGTGGCAGCCATAATCTAATTTACATATTTACAATCATGCAATATTCATGACTCGTCAACAGGGATGGAATTGCGACTTCTTGCTTTGCTACCCAGTTCTTTACGCCACAACTCTGTACCGTTATTATTACTATTATTATTAGTATTATTACTATTATTATTATTATTATTAATTATGGTAGCGGTCGTGGTCCTGTAATTATAAAGAGCGTTATCGTTGTAAAGGTTACTAATAAATTACTTAGAAAAATGCTAAGTGTCATCTCAATTACTTATTGGGATTTGAGCGAAGAGATACCCTTGGTGACCACACTAACAACTTAGAGTAAATGGAATATAAATTCAGCTCTGAAAGAACAAAATTTTTCCGGGATCATGTAGAAAACCAAATATTGTCTACACACCTTCCCACTGACATAAATATAATTCACAATAGAGGCGTATATGATGCGTGTACAAACATACACACACAATATACATATAAGTATATATTTATATCATCACATAATACACATATACACACACACACACACATATATATCTATATATATATATATATATATATATATATATATTTAAACAGATAGATAGACAGCTAAAGACAGTTAGATAAATAGACAGAAAGATAGTTGGATACAGATAGATAGAGCCAAAGATGAATGCAGATTACTGGCAACAATAAAAACGACAAACAATAAAAATACTAATTATATAATTATCCCACCTGACAATTCACTGTTTCCTGCCCACCTAAAAATCCACCTAATTCCAGACGACCTTGGCCACAGGCAAAGAAACAAGACTGAAGAAAAGCAACTCTCTCTTTTTTATTTCTTTTTTTTCCCAGACAGACGTTTAGTGAAATGTCTTTGCAAAGTTGTCCCCTCCGAGCTTACAGCGAGGCAGCGGAGCTTAATTTCAAAGCAGTGCCCAAAATATTGCCACGGCATAAAGGCTCCCTAAGTGGTTATAGCTGTCAAATGCTAAACTGTGACGGTTATAAATAAGATCTACAAATCTACCCGATATTTGCCTCGGCGACCAGTCAATTGGGAAAAGAATTCATTGGACGAATCGATACATGGATTCTACAATTTGTGTAGTCCATAAATGAATTATACAATCTATATTCTTCTTAATAGAATAGTCGATATGAGCGGAGGTTCACCTACTGACTCTGGAAATGAATAAAAAAAAAGTTGTCGATACCTGACGTGAAATAATGCGACGAAAGAGATAAATGTCAAGAATGTATTGATACATTCCCTGTGCCTTACATATAATTGCATCAGTACATTACTAATAGGTTATTCTTTTGATATTTTTTTTTCGTAATTAAGGACGCTTCTTTCATTTGTTATTTAGCCCTTCTATGGTTTCATTTAAACGCGAGAAATGTTACTTTTATATTACATTTCAATATCCTGTTGAATCTACATATTTATAAAAAAGAGAGCAATCACCAGAGGAATATGTTGAACATTTTAACACGTATACTCGTATGTATATTTTAACTTCACCTACCCAGCTCTCTCTCTATTTCTCTCTCCTACACAAACACTCACATATGCACTAAGTTAAATATATATATATATATATATATATATATATATATATATATATATATATATATATATATATATATATATTATATATATATGGTGTACATGCGTTAACCACGAGAGAGAGAGAGAGAGAGAGAGAGAAATGGAATTAATCGCTTTCCATTACAATAAAACAGCTTGTCATTACGGTCGATGTATGCAAATAAATTCAATATGGAGGAAATTTTTATGACACGGAAGGTCATAAATCACGTGTGACCTACTAAGTAATTAAGGCCACTCCGGTGAAATATGAAGCCAATAGTAATATATGCAACAATACATGACATGTACATATACGAGAGAGAGAGAGAGAGAGAGAGAGAGAGAGAGAGAGAGAGAGAGGCACTGAATAGATAAGTGAAATAAAGATAATTTTCAAAAAGTAGGAAGAATTACGTCAAAAATATTCTGAAACAGAGAGAGAGAGAGAGAGAGAGAGAGAGAGAGAGAGAGAGAGAGAGAGAGAGAGAGCCGATTCTGGAGTAAATATGATTTAAACAAAGGAAGTAGGAAAAATGACGAAATATCCAGAGAGAGAGAGAGAGAGAGAGAGAGACTATCCGTGACCAAGATATCAAATGTGAAATAAGTCATGGAAACAAAAAAAAGTCTCCATATATATTACAGCTTTGGAAAATATCATCGTAATTCTCTCTCTCTCTCTCTCTCTCTTCTTCTCTCTCTCTTGGACAGTCTTCTGATTTCTCTCATCAAAAATCAAGAGCTGAATGAAGTGATAAAGGGATAGCAATAGGAGTGGGGCATTGCATGAGAGGGGTAAAAGCCTCCTACCTTCACCCCCTCCCCACCCATGGTACATCCCTTTCCACCCCCTTTCCCCAGGGAGGGGGACAGAAACCTCTTGATTTCTGACAGCAGAAAATCTAGAGCCGGATGGCAACAGGAGTTGGGCATTGCATGAAGAAGGTGAAACCCCCCCCCCTCTCCCTCCCCACCTCCACCCCCCGGGGCTGGGCATCCATTTCCCCTAGCCCCCGATGGCGATGGGGGTGGGATAAGGTTCAAACTTATTATTCCTTCATGGGTTTAAAGTTAAATGAGGGGAAGGGGAGGGTATAAGCCCCTCCCCGATCCCGTTCATATCAATACCATCCCCCAAAAGAAAGGGGAGGGGGATTATTCCCCCAAGGGACGGCCAACCAGGACAGTAAGAAGTAGTTTCCTTCTCTTTAAACTATGACCTTCCCTACCATCCCCACCCGGCCGCCCCCCTAACCCCATATCTCAACCACATTCCTTCTGTTACATTCTCACTCATTCTTCACTCCTGCCTTGATGTTTACACATTCTCTGGATGCCAGAACTCGACCAAAGGATGACGGGTCACCGATCACTCTGTTGATGTATTTGCTCGTTTATAGGTGTTGTGTGCGCTTGTTTCCAAGTGCTAGTTGGAAAAAAGGATAGTTATCTTCAACTTTATATCGGGAATTTAAGTTATTCCACAGTGGCATTCGCTATGTAAAGCTATAAAGTGCTATGAATAACTGTTGATGAAGGTTTACTCATCTTATAGCAATCATCATGAGCGTTTGAAATCTTGAATATATATAGGTTCGAAAACTTATTTACGCATTATAGTATACGCATAACGTCATTTTTTCATGCCACTTAAGAAAAAGGATACCACTATATGGACAGTATCTAATTATAGTTCCGAAAACGTATATAAAACAGTAAATTCAGAGTGTCATTATTTTCAAACCACTTTAGCCAAACTATACTGAGTATAGTTCCAAAAACTTGTAATTTATATTACACTCATAATGCAATCTTTTTTTTAGGCAACTTTACAAAAAGAACACCACTATATGGATTGTGCCAATTTTATTTTTGTCTTCTAACTCATTTATCAAGCAGCGCTATTTTGTTCTTTGTTCAAAGGCCACCATTCAATATCAGCCACAAATCCTTTGCAGCGAAAACGATGAAAATCCTCACGATGAGAATTCTCACGCAAGAATGTTTCTACAATACACATAAGAAAATAAAAAATTAAAAAATTCAAACTTGGGGCGATATCGATCTTGCACTGTACAAGGTAACAGTAATATGATACAGCAATATTTCAGCATGACTCAACAACATGCCAGGTCATTCTTATCATTAAGTTTGAGATGGGACATAGCGAGAACAGTGTTTATCCAGACGGCAGGTGAATTTTATGCATGTAAATGGACGCCTATTTTGTATAAGTTATACAAAGTCTGAAAGGACTATGGCAATTATTACAGGCTGCAGGCCAAAGCTAATAGGGATTCCATTGCCAATGAGCAATTAAGATATTCTTCGAAAATATCACTAAACTTAATATAGCAAACAACTGATGTTATCACTACTATTAAAAACACTAGCAATAAATTATATACTTAATCGTACCAATACAACACAACTGAGCGACTGTACATTTAAACAATGTCGAAATCATTACTAACTTCAAGCTAAGACTTTATTCAGAACAGGTCACCTGTTGCTATTTGTCGTTGACTGCTTATAAATAGAAAATAAATTCAACCCAACTTAAGACCGAAATTCAACCATATTTACATCACGTCTCTGGCTAATTACTAGTAGCTGGAAAATAGAAAATGTTCAAATTTACAGATTCGTTCTCTCTACACCAAACAAGAGGAAAAACTGGGTGCAAGAAACTGAAAAAATAAAGGGACCATTTGAAACCTGTACGAAAGGTGCGCCTCCCCCTCCTCCTTAAAAAAGAACTAAGAAGTAATTTACTAGAAAAAAGATAAAGAGGCAATTACAAGAGCAAGGCGAACAAACCGCGTCAGGTGATCTGAACATCGAAACCCAAGAGTTAGAAAAACGAGACCATTCGTCCGGACCCTTTCACACATTCCACGTCACAGCAGAGAGTAGAAGAGGGGCCAAAAAACGTCAGCTAAATACGCCCAAAAACATGGTTTAAATATGCCTAAAGTCAGCCGTCTATGGTTCGTATCCCCTCATAAAGTCCCTGGATATGACAATAAATCATAATGTTTACGTCGCTAACGACCACGGCACCAGGGTGGGTAGGGAAAAAACAGAGGGCGATGGAAGATGCGAGAAAACCTGACTAAATGACCACTTAGGACTGCTGCTGCTACACTATGCAGAGTAGAAAAGAAGTCTTGCTTCCGCGTAAATGATCCATCATATTCCTTTGATAAAAAGGTTCCTGGCAGATTCCAACTTTTTTTGTCCATCATTTGGCAATATGGATTCACACCCGAATATTCACGAAGGCCGTCTGCAGCGTTTGTAAATTCCAACAACTACCTTTTACAAATGGCTTGTTATTATGAAAATGGCGAATACATGACGTTACAAATCTCAGGGTTTGTCTGGTGTTGAGGATACATTTCAGGAGCTCCATTAAACGGCTCGTACACACATCACTGACGTAGTTATAATACATGCACACACACTCACTCACACACACACACACACACACACACACACACACACACTTCACACATATACTGATATATATATATAATATAGTATATAGTATATATACACATTTAATACACAACATATATATGTACACATATATTAAATTATATATATGGTGGATACGTCCACCTATCCATATATTTAATTTTTTAAATATACATACATACTTACATATAAAATATACATATATATATTATATATATATATATATATATATATTATATATATATATATAATATAGTATATATATTATATATATATCCTTCAGCACAGAATGTAATGATTAAAATAACCAAATATCTTTTTAACATCTCATACCTAGAAAATTAATATCATTTGGCGTCATCCAAGATAAAAGCAGCTTATGATAACCAATAAACGAATAAAAGTTATAACAGAAAAAGCGAACGTCAACGACATCAGCGCCTGCAATGCCACAACATAAACTAGATTACTAGAATCCTATAAATTCCTTCGTTCTTAATTCCCACAACCTAATGAAAAATATGACACGTAGTACTACCACCGCACGGTGAGTTCTAAAGATTAATGCTCTCTCACACACGCGCGCGCGCGAGCAGCATCATGCTTTTAGCCGCCTCAAAACAGTATCACGAGAACAGGTTTAAAAAAGAAGAAAAAAAAGTTTGACATGAATAAAACATGACCCAGGGACCTGATCACCACGCAAACCTCCTCCTCCTCCTCCTCCTTCAGTAAACCCAGCAGAGTTACTACATCACTTGTCCATCACAAAACCTCTTCGGCACACAAGAGCAATGTAGCGTCGTTGCGACTATTTATGTAGTAATTCAGTAAGATGGATGATTAACAGCGTGATTTCACTATGCATGGAGAGAGAGAGAGAGAGAGAGAGAGAGAGAGAGAGAGAGAGAGAGAGAGAGAGAGAGAGAGAGAGAGAGAGCCAATAAGTGAAGTAAATATGATTTAAAGAAAGGAAGTATGAAAAATGACCTAACTAGAGTTACAATACCACTTCTCTATCAAATTGTGTGTGTGAGAGAGAGAGAGAGAGAGAGAGAGAGAGAGAGAGAGAGAGAGAGAGAGAGAGAGTTATGATACTACTTCTCTATCTTGTAAGAGAGAGAGAGAGAGAGAGAGAGTTACGATACTACTGCTCTATCAACTCGTGAGGAGAGAGAGAGAGAGAGAGTTACGATACCACTTCTTTAAAAAATTGTAAGAGAGAGAGACAGTTACTACACTACTGCTCTATCAGATTGTAAGAGAGAGAGACATAGAGTTACTATACTACTGCTCTATCAAACTGTAAGAGAGAGAGAGAGAGAAGAGAGAGAGTTACGATATCCAATTCTCTATCGAGTTGTAATGTACTAGAATCAGATAATTTCCAGCGCCATCAAATACACTGTATTCAGTACGAAGAATGATTAATTGAGAGAGAGAGAGAGAGAGAGAGGAGAGCTCTGTGGTGATTATTCTTGTACTGTACCGTACTCTCAAGAAGATCGGGGAAGATAGAATAATTGATGGGGAAAATTCCCTAGCGTCACATTAGGTTAGGGAATTCTGATAATTGGAAACGTCAAGCTGACGAATTTTGTGATGTCGGAGATCAGGAGGAATGCATGACTCCCGATTACACACATAGTACACACACACGTATACATACGTACACATACATATGTACACAAATATATATATATATATATATATATATATATATATATACTATATATATATATATATATATATATATATATAATATATATTATGAAGACAACCACAGAAAGAAGTGCTCGAAATATATGGTTGCAACGTTCGAATAGTGTTTTTATGGGCCTTTATCTTCATAGTATACCGTTGTATTACAGTAAAACACAATCGTATTTAGCATGTATTCAGAAAGGCACGTATGTACTACTGCACGGAAGTACGATATCAAAGCCAGCCAGAACTGACATCGAAAATGTAATCAGAAATCATGCAATGATAGAGGAAGTATCAGGTCCAGAGAGTGTTAAATAATAATAATAATAATAATAATAATAATAATAATAATAATAATAATAATAATAATAATAATAATAATAATAATAATAGTGAACTAAAGACTGGTGTGTTATACAAAAGACTTTTGAACTCTCAAGACTTGAGAATGGAGAAAATAATGCAATTTTGATTATATAATATATATATATATATATATATATATATATATATATATATATATACTTTTTTCACAATATATAAATGTCCAGGTAGAAGATTGGGAAGTTTGTGATTCAAATAAATTACACACACACACCGTATATATATATATATATATATATATATATATAGATATTAATATATATGCTATAGTATATATATATATATGTATATATATATATATACATACATAAATGAAGTTACACATACCCACCCTCATTATCATTACGTATACTAACAGTCCACGACGGATGTTCGTATACAAATTTACAGACAAGCGATTCACATAAATATACAAAGCCAACAGACACGATCCCTTGCATTCACGCGTGCGAACTTCACTGAGTGCAAACCCATACACACACACACAAACACACACACACACAACACAGAAAACATAAAACACACACATGTCTGAACAATAGAACAAAACTGTCCCAGTAAATAACTAAGAACCCCCATTTTTTTTACACCGAAGATTGAAAGAGAGAAAATAAAAAAAGAGAGATATGCGCTAGGCTTTAATTTCAGCATTTACTTGCTTTGTCAAAAGAAAAAGAACGGAGAACAAAAACCCGTCAGACCAGGAAAGTATGGATTTGTCAAAGGGGCCAGCAATTATGTATGGATTGGCTGACCATGGTGGAATTTTAATACAAGGTTAGACAACTAATCAACGTGAATTATGATGGAACGCGCGCGCGCTCGCACGATAAAAAAAAATACGCGGGGGCACGCAGACGATAAAAAAATATAAGTTCGGTTGTTTCTTCCCTGTAGTTATTTCATTTTTTTTTTCCTTTTTAAACAATGATGAAGGACACTCCTCTTGTTTAACTCAAGGTGGTTGTGTTGGAATGCAAGTTTGTGAAAATACTTTAAAGAAAAAGTTATTTTCTTTAAATTCCCTCCTTCACCAGACACTTTCACCCTTTTGGCTCCTGGTTTCGCTTATAAGGTGGCAACCGCCCCGCCCCCCCTCGTTACAGTACCATTCTCTCCACATGAACCAACCGTCTCAAACTTATAGTAGATTCACATCAACCGTGCGTTTGATGTTTAGGCCAGTCCCTTACGACGCTCCTGATTGGCTGTTCATAAGCCAATCACAGGGCTGGAAACTCTCAGTCTCTCGAGAGTTCACATGGATAGGATCTATGTTCCACCTCTCCTGAGGGATACGTCTTTCAAAAGTACCCCTCAGGAGAGGTGAACATACATCTTGCCTATGTGAACTCTCGAGAGAGACTGAGAGTTGCCAGCCTGGCGATTGGCTTATCAACACCCAATCAGGAGCGTCGTAAGGGACTGCCCTAGACATCAAATGCACGGTTGATGTGAATCTACTATAGCCTACTACAGTTCTATTTTAGCTTGCTCGGGGAGTAAGCCTACAGACTACTTTGTTGTTGTTATAGCCATTGTTGTTCTTGTTGGGGGGGGGGGGGGGGGTGGGGGGGGGGGGGGGGGGAAGACCTATGGAAAAGCCTTAAAAGGTCTGAAAAATGTGTTTCGCGTTGAGTTAAAGACAGGAATTTTAGGATAGGATATTTATGATTTATTATTCATTAGCATGAACATGTGAAAAATAAATAACGTGTATGTTAAACAGTACAGAAAAATTATTTATAATAGGGTATTTGTTTTAATATTCGTTGATGAAACAACGCTCTATTTTAACTGTAGATTTTAGCACGTGCTCCGAGTAAGCTGGAGGTCGGATCATGCTCTGTTTTTCATATTTTCTCCTACACTAACCCAAGATGGAATAGGACTTCAAACGATGAGTATTGTTTAATGTGCCATTTCCGGGAAAAAAAATTATAGGAGTATTTGAAAACTACAGTAAAATATACTGCATTCACTTATCCTTTTTAAAAAAAAGTCGAGGTTCATTACAATTCATAACATTACTCGAGCAAACCTCTATAAAAACATTTGATATATTATGTCAAACATGAATATACACCAAGGAATATACGAAAGAAATATGCACCGAAGGTAATTTTGTTTGTATGGTGTTTTTACGTTGCATGGAACCAGTGGTTATTCAGCAACGGGACCAACGGCTTTACGTGACTTCCGAACCACGTAGAGAGTGAACTTCTATTGCCAGAAATACACATCTCTCACCCCTCAATGGAATGGCCGAGAATCGAACTCGCGGCTATCGAGGTGGCAGGCCAAGACTATACCGATCACGCCAATGAGTCGCCGAAGGAAATAACCATTAAGCAGCGCTGTCAGCGTAAACGCTCCTGAACTCGTAAGTGAAAACTATACTACATCACGCTCAATATATATATATATATATATAAATATATATATATAATAAAGAGGTAGGTATGCTTTTCACAGTCGCTCATAGTAACCCCAATCTTTTTTTTTTTTCTTCTTAAAAGCTCTATGACTGGACGGCGCGTTTATATGAGAACGCAGGTTAACGTAAAAGAAGCCTTGATACCTGTCATTTCCAAAAGCGCTGGCCCGCGCAACTTTTTACTTCAGAGAGCTAAGTTTAACACGCTGAAGTGTATTTGAATGTGTATAGTAGCATTTTCTATACATCGTCGAACGAAAACCCTTTTTGTACCAGCTACTATATATCAACAGAACTGCCCCAAACACATTCGAGAGGCTTTTAACACATGAATGTTGGCTCTATTATTTATATGTTTAGTAAATAAAATTACAGATGTTTAGTAAAAATTTTTTAAAAATACACAGGTCATAATTAAATTATGGAGAGGTTCTTATTGATAATAACAGCTTAATGCCAGACTCGTCATTGAAATGGCAAACAACTGACAATTACATCTAATGTGTCGTTACTTATACGGATCAAAAAAAAAAAAAAAAATAAAAAAAAAATAAATGATGAATAATTAAATAAAAACAAGCTCCGTTTTCAGTTCAATTCTGTCACCAATGTCAAAATTCAGTTGCCTTAAAGAACAATTTCTCTTTACTTCCGACGCACTCCTTGTGCCATCGATATAACATCTTCTACTGTAGAAAATAGCTGATCAAAATTATTGTTTATTTGTTTGTACGTTTTTTTTTTTTTTTTTTTTTTTACGTTGCATGGAACCAGTGGTTAGTCAGCAACGGGACCAACGGCTTTACGTGACCGCCGAACCACGTCGAGAATGAACTTCTATCACCAGAAATACACATCTCTCACACATCAATAGAATGCCCGACCACGCCACTGGATCAAACATGATATTCGTTGCCCTAAGGAAAAGGCTAAGCATTGACACCGAGGTAAGTTACCTAATCAGACTAATACAGTGTGTGTGTGTGTGCGTGTGTGTCTGTGTGTGTAGCATTAAATAAACATGTCTACAGTGAAAGCTGCAAGTAGCATTAAATAAACATGTCTTCAGTGAAAGCTGCAAATCAAAACAGGAATGAAATTGTGTTGCTAAGAGGTAGCGTTAAAGGACATACTCCCCTCACGACATGCTCGAAACTACCCACAACGACGGCAAAGGCATATATATGTAATCAAACACAAACGAGGTATTCAAAACTCTAAAATGAATAACATACAGGTAAATGTATACAGTGAATATGGGACCCTCCACTTTCAGCTTGCTGAAAGAGAGAGAGAGAGAGAGAGAGAGAGAGAGAGAATACGCGTCAAAAACTTATATATAGCTTACGGAGGTCAATGACTGACTAATTAATTTAATTCCTTCGTCTGTTCCTATTAAAGAGGATTAACTGAATAATTTTCAGTTAATCTGCTTTCTCCGTTTACAGAAGCTTAAGCTATTTCCGTTTAAAAGAAAACGGACATTCAAATCGTTATAGTAATGTTCACAATATCATAGATATTTCTGCAATTACCAATTAAAACAGAAAAACAACTTTCCCTCCAAATACGAAATCACTTATAGGTTGTTTGGAAAGCTTCGGGTGATCACAATATAATCTGATAAATCAGTGC
>NC_087217.1:48420893-48425893 GCF_015104395.2 Macrobrachium nipponense | reverse complement strand
TGGAGAAGAAATTCCGTGTCTCGAGGTCAAATTAATATCAAACAATCCATGTACAATAGGTATCTTTTTTAATTTCAAAGATCGCCTTCAGCCCTTCATGAGAGCCAACGTCATATACAAATTCACATGCCCTGGATCTCCTGGTTCTTACGTTGGTTCAACTCGAAGGTTGCTGAGGGTTCGATATTGCAATCATTTAGGTTTTAGTTTCCGAACAGGACAAAGAATAAAACAACCTGAATTTTCTAATATCAGGAACCATGCTTTTAATTGTAAATTTGAGCTCCACAAAGAACAGTTCACAATAATAGATCATGTCAAACATCCTGATCACTTAACTACCCTTGATCATTCGCTAAATGGTAATACTTCTTCAGCCACTCTATACCAAGCATAGTTAACGTCGTCACCTGCATTTGACGACAGGTCATTCCATCTTCTCTCCTCATGGACGGTTAGTGTTTTGGGTGTTTTCTCTCTTTTTACTGTTTTTACTTGGTACCTTTTTTTTTGTTAATTTCAAGACTATTTTAATACATTTGAGTTCTGTTTGTGTTTTATGGCTTTATATGTTATTTATTTGTCTTATTGCTCTTTGCAGACTTATGATGCACAGGTGTTTCATGTGCGAAACGTTTCGTTATAATAAACTTGATCTTGCTACAACTCGTATCATGGACACCCTCTGAAGATTCGTATATAATTTCACCACTGAACGACTTTATATATATATATATATATATATATATATATATATATATATATATATATATGTGTATGTATATATACATATGTATGTATGTATGTATGTATATATATATATATACAGACTATCACTACATTAGCTTATACAGGAAAAATTTAATAATAGATAAAAAGTCCTCCACTCCATAAATTCCATATCTCCCCCTTGGACTTTCATTCCAGTTTCCAGCGCTATTATTTTCCCGCATCTTTCTTTTTTCCTCGCAATCTCGATTTTTGCCTCCGCCGCTTCGGTAAAAAATAAAGAAGAAGAAGAAAAAAAAAACTTTTTAAACCACGGGGAATAGAAAAAAAAATCTAAAAAAAAACTTGTAGCAACACTTGGGAGATTTCTGGAGTATTTACTCACATCTTTCATCGACTCTTGCATCTTTGAGGGGCTGCTGCATCTTTCAGTAGGCGCCTCCAGGCTACACTTCTAAGTGTGTGTTTGGGATTTCGGGGGCGGTGGGCGGGGGCCCTGTACGTGGGTAGGTAGGTTTGGGGCAGGCAGGGGGCTGTTTGTGCAGGGGTACATGGGTAGGTGGGAGTGGAGGGGGCAGGCGTCTGAGCAAGCAGAAGGGGGGTTGTGGGGAAGGGGGCGGAAAGTAGGTTGAGAGAGAGAGAGAGAGAGAGAGAGAGAGAGAGAGAGATTTAAGACTACGGATAACGATAAGACTGAATAGAAATCATGAGAAAAGTTGGTGGATGCATTGCAACGTTGTTCTTCCATCGGCAAAAAAAATACCACTCATTGTAATAATCGATAGCGAAATGCTCATCACACAAAAAAACATAATTCCTCTTTGAATTTCATTTGACTTTTTCTGGTGTTTTCTATCATCAATTTAATTAAGGCCAAGACGATTATCAAAAGTCTTCTTAAGATGCTTGGCTCGCCCTCATCAGCCATTTCCAAAATCGAGGAAATATCCTGGAGGATCATTTCTCATTTATAAAACTAAAGAATCCACTTACTGTTTAATCCTCTCTACAAGATACTATAGTAAATTCACATCAACCGTGTATTTGATGTCTAGGACAGTCCCTTACGACGCTCCTGATTGGCTGCAGATAAACCAATCCCAGGGATAGAGTTCACATAGGTAGGATGTATGTTCCACCTCTCCTGAGGGATACGTCTTTCCAGCCCTGTGATTTGCTTGTCAACAGCCAATCAGGAGCGTCGTAAGGGACTGGCCTTGACATCAGACGCACGGTTGATGTGAATTTACTATAGGTGTGACTCTATCAAAAACAACCCATGGAAATACATTTTAAGCGTTCAAATCTCAGTAGTAAGATGTACGCCCGATTTTCAGAATTCCTAAGCTTAATTAACCCAAAAATCTGACGATTATATATCAGAATGAACACCAGCATCACACTTCGCTAATTGTCCTTAACTGTTTAGACTAGAGAACCGAAGGAGATTAACAACAGCAATTCAAAGATATATATATATAATATATATATATATATATTATATATTAATATATATATATATATATAATATATATATATATATATATATATAAATTTATATATATATATATTTTATATATATATATATATATATATATATATATATATATGTATATATATATATATATATATATATATATATATATATATATATATAATATATTATATATATATATGCTTACTACTCTGCTGATTTTCAAGTTTCATTATGACCAGCTACAATCACACAGTCTGTCAAGGTTTGATGTACAAGGTAGGGGCATTAATCCTCCACTGAACCCTTCTCTTTTATCCGAGCCTGAGTATTTATTGTGTGTGTGTTCCAGGATGGAACCATAAGCCATTGTGCAGCTTTCAATAACATTTCAATTTATTCAACATCATCCTGAATGACCTATTTAGACCCAGTCCATGGCCTCCAGCCAAGACCTGGCATTTTATTCTAATCTTTCGCGCCAGCCCTACGAGAGCTTAAAGTCAGCTCAGTTGTCTGGTTAAACTACTTTTATATGATGAATAATAATAATATCCGACCCTAAGGAGGCTTGAACGTATAAATTCTTATAGACTTCGCATCAGAAAAATCGCCAGCCTTTAATCTACCATTGACATCATCAATGATTATTTTCAGTGCATTTTCAATTTCAATCTTACAGCGTCAGAAAGCTTACGGTAATAGAGTACCATACAGCTATAGAGACTACCTACATTGAAGGGTGAATTAATTGTCGAATATAATATAAGAATATAATTCTTATCTTTCGGGTGTATTATTTTGGTAAAGGTACTGGACATTAGTCACTGGTATATTTGACTTATTAGATGATATTTGACATAATACCAGATGCTCAAATATACATGCATGTATATCAAGTTATGTATGAATTGTGAATAACAAGTTACGCAGATAAACTGAAGCTCTAGTATCATGGACTATAAGTAACAAACCTGAACTGGAAATACAAGAATACAAGTGGCTACTTATCGAGTTTATATATAGAAAAAAGCACACACCCATGTAATAATAATTATATTCTCACCTATTTTCTATCCTCCGTGTTACTTACCTTACCCTGAACGAAGAAGAAGAAGAAGAGAAAAAATAAAAGGGCTAAAAGAATTAAAAGACAAAAAAGCAGTAACTGAATAAGCGTAAAAGACAAGTTAAAAAATAATAAAACCGACTTTGATCGCAATCTTCGCAGGTGTACATTACCAGTAGGAGGAGGAGGAGGAGGAGGAGGAGATTTAAAGCCTTTTAACAATGCATACCAATAGCCGAACGCTTTGATTTCCGAGAGCTGACTATTGTAATCAAAATCATTGAAGGCCCGTTTGATGGGAGCATCTCCATCTATCTTCTCATCTTTCTCCATTACATCTCTGTCTCCTCCTCCTCTCTCTCTCCTCCTTCCTCTCTCTTCCGTCTCTCTCTCTTGCTCGCCCAGTCGAAAGATTATTGTTTTCTAACAACCGCTTTTCCCACTCACCGATACAAAAAAGAAAAAAAACGGGAGGAGGAGGAGGAGGAGGAGGAGGAGGAGGAGGGGTAGGGAAGTGTGAATTACTAATGGTAAAAAGGAAGACGATCTTTCTATTCTTTTTTTTTTTTCAACGCCAGGTCAGAATATTATAAATATTATATACAGACGTTTTCTTGATATCCCTTAATGATATCTTCCGATATCTTTATTATCAATTTCGTGTTATTTAGAAGTTCATAAACAATCTAGGACCGCTGTTCGACTCGGCTTCGGGTTTAAGAATTCACCGTCGAAGAACGTTCTCGAACAATATCTTCTTTTTGGGTTGTTTAAACATCCTGTTTTTTCTTTTTTCTTTTTTTTCTTTTTTTTCTCTTTTTTTTTTTTTGCAGTAGCTCTCATGTTATAAAGGCTGTCCAAAAGTCCCGGTACCATTCTGAGCAATAAATACTTGTTATGGTACTGGGACTTTATGGACACTCTGTATGCCACTGCAAATGATGAATTAAATCATTTGAATTCGGGTGTACTAAAACTTCATAAGGAACTGAAGATGAGTCAGTGATATATTATTACTTAATGGAAGAAATTCTACAAATAGCCATATGCTAAAACATATACATGCACAATATTAACATGTCTTTTACAAGTTATGCATGCATACAACTGCGGAACCAAGGAATCGTACAAACACATGCATATCTGAGTATATTTATACATTATAGTCAAATTGATGTAAAATCATAATAAACAATTTTATAGTATATAAAACTATATCGAAAGCATAAATATATATATATATATATATATATATATATTATATAGATATATATATATATATATATATATATATACACACACACATACATACATACATACCTAAATATATATATATATATATATATATATATATATATATATATATATATATACATTTTAGCAACCTGGTTCAGCGAAACAAGTATTCTGGGATGACGCTGCTAGCCCATGCTCTTTCCCGTAACCCAGCTGTGACCCACCACAGTCGACTGACTATCAAATAGATAACTTACTACGTAGGTCAACAGAGGCACAAAAGAGGTGACCCGCCCTTGCTTGATATTTGAACCTGAGTAGTACGTTCCTGGTGGGTAGAGGATCCTAGCGATAGCAGAACAAATGAATGAATTATATATATATAGATATATATATATATATATATATATTTATATATATATATATGTGTGTGTATATATATACCCGTATTTATATAGTTCTAATCTGTATGTAAGTATATACTATATATAT
>NC_087217.1:48405893-48413393 GCF_015104395.2 Macrobrachium nipponense | reverse complement strand
TGGGGTCAATTGGTCTCCCTGAATTATAAATAGGAATAGGGTCCCTGTTGTAAAGAATGGCTGGCCTGCCTCAGGGGGTGTTTCTCTCTCCTCTCTCTCTCTCTCTCTCTCTCTCTCTCTCTCTCTCTCTGTGGTAATATAACCCGCGTCTTGAGATTCCCCTGATTTGTCGGCGAAGGTGTTGCACTGTAATCTGACCTCACCTTCAGTTACCAACAGAATTGTTATTGTTGTCTCCAACGCGAGAAACTTGATTATTATGAGTTGTTTTTTTTTCCTTTTTCTTTTTTTTTCTTAATATTAAGTGCTTCTGAAGCTTGGCTTTTTCAGATGTTGTCTTTCTGAAGCTAGATGTTATTTTTAGGTACTTACAGACTTTTCATAAGTACTTGTGAAGCTTGTTGTTGTTGTTGTTTTTTTTTTTTTTTTTTTTTTTTTTGGGGGGGGGGCGGGGGGGGGGGGAGGGGGGGGGGGGGCGTTCACAATTTCAGTATGTTTTCTCTCTGAAATAGATTTTTTTGTAGTAACTTACATACTTTTTATAAGTACTTCAATTTCTGAAGTTTGGCTTTTGGGGGAGGCGGGGGGGGGGAGGGGGGGGGGGGGCGCTTTCACTATTTCTGACTTTGTCTTTCTGAAGCTAGATTTTTTTCAGGTACTTACATACTTTTGATAAGTACTTCTGAAGCTTGGCTTTTGGGGGAGAGGGGGAAGGGGAGGGAAGCTTTCACTATCTCTGACTTTGTCTTTCTGAAGCTAGATTGTTTTCAGGTACTTACAAACTTTTAACAAGTACTTCTGAACCTTGGCTTTGGGGGAGGGGTTGGGGGAGGAAGGGGTGTTTTCCACTATTTCTGAGTTTGTCTTTCTGAAGCTAGATTTGTTTTAGGAACTTACACTTTTATAAGTACTGAAGCTTGGCTTTTGGGGGAGGAGGGAGGGAGATTTCCACTATTTCTTAGTTTTTCTTTCTGAAGCTGGAGTTCCAAGAGATTACAGACTTTTTTTAGTTGTTTACAGACTTTCAGGAATTTACAGATTTTTAAGACGTCTAAACTTAAGGTGTTTACAGATTGAAAGAGGTTTTTCTAAACTTTGACTTATATTACGTCTTTCAGACTAGAAGGAGGTTTTCCGAAAGCATGACTTGTAGGCGTATTTCAGAATAAAGGGAGTCCTTTTAAACACAACTTCTAATCTTGTTAAAAAAAAAATTCTGGGCCGTTAATTTTAGGAGAATTTCAGAATTAAAAGAGGGCCAAAAAGTTTCCGTTCCACTTTTTTTTATTATTTTTTTTTTATGCTCTCCCGAAACCTGACTTTCAGCAGTGTTCCAGAATTATGGAAAACCTCCTGTACCCTCATTTACAAAAGTATTCCGGAAACGTAGGGGTCCTTCTGAAGCTTGTTTTCCAGGAATTTTTCCAGAACTAAAGAAAGCTCCTTTGACATCCAACTTTGAAGAATTTGCCAAAATTAAAAGTGACCAAGAACTTTTATAAAACAGGTTTACTTACGCCTCAATGACAACATTTCTTATGGCTAAAACATAATTTAAATATCTATCAGGAAAGCTTCAAAGAACAACATTTTTTAAGGCTAAAACATAAATTAAATACCCATGAGGAAAGTAAGTTACAACACTGATGTTCATGCAGTATAGATTGCATATACACATTATGTAGCATGAACATCAGTGCTGTAACTTACTTTCCTCATAGGTATTTAATTTATGTTTTAGCCTTACAAAATTTTTTTCTTTAAAGCTTTCCTCCTAGATATTTAAATTATGTTTGTGCATTAGCTTACTCAAAATAACTTTACTGCCACAAACACTCTGCCGTTTTCTACCGTAAGGAAAAGCAGTAGTATTAAAATCTGATTTCATCTAACCTAAATATACTTATCAATTATCTTCTCAGTGCATCTGTTCTCTAAGTTGACAGGCTGCTCTGTGAGCAAGAGCCCGTGCTGGCATAACGCCAACTTCATCATAAACAGCAAGTCTTCTGAGAAATTTAGAAATTCAGTTATTTGAGAGGGAACCTTCCTTTTAAACTATATTGTTATAATGATTAGTTTACTGCAATAGTTGCATCTTTTTTTTTCTTCGTTTTATAGATGTACCCAGCATTCATGCTTCCTCGCCATCTCTCACTCCCTGTCGCCTTCTTGCCTCGAGATATCCAATCCCATAGAAATCCTAGCCTGTCTTACCTTCCCCGCCCCCATCTCTCAGCAAGTTGCTCCGGTGCCCTTTCAACCTACAAGAAGAAGAAGAAGAAGAAGAAGAAGAGAGAAGATTGGTGCATGCCGTGTGTCGATTCGCAGGAGCGCAGTAATGAAGTTTCTCAGCAGGACTCGACAAATATTCTTTAGTCATGGCCCAGCTGGAAGGACTGTCGGGGAGCACCTGAGAGAGAGAGAGAGAGAGAGAGAGAGAGAGAGAGAGAGAGAGAGACCCATGCCCATATCTGGGTATCGACGTATTCATGCATGGACCCAGATGCCAGTGTGTCTGTTTGTGGATGGTTAGGATGTCATATCCTGTGTTGGTTTTGAATCCTCGCTCGCATGCACATTCCTCTCTCTCTCTCTCTCTCTCTCTCTCTCTCTCTCATGACCCAAAGATAAGAGATATCTGAAGGAAATATAAGAAACAGTTAATCCAACGATCAGAGGTCTCCAAAGATATAGCAACGAAAGAGTACTAACACTTCCCACAACTGGCAATGGAATTTTATTTTCACGTAACAACAGAAAATTGCTGTTAGTTGAAAGGCCAATGGAAACCTAATGGAAATTCTGTTTAATCACTTCACTTGTCACATTAAAAAAAAGCGATCATACTTTTTTGAGTTTTACGGAAATTCTAGTTGCTAACTGAATTCGATGTCTTTGAGGTACAGAATTTTTCTACATTAAGAAAGCCTAGCATTTTTTTCTCATTTTTTTTTTTTTACGAATCTGGTACAGAAATACAACAGAGCTAGACCTTTCTACTCTATATCTGTGGAAAACTATCCTATATCCATGTGTTTATCTATATCTTTCTATTCAATATTTATGGACACTTATTCTATATCTAAATCTATATCGTTCCATTCTATTCTTATGGGCTGCTATTCGATACCTACATCTATCTCTTTTAATTCCATATCTATGGACACCTATTGTATAATTATCCCCATCTCTTTTTATTCTGTATCTATGGACAACTATTCTGTACTATATCTTCTATATACAACTTTCTCTTCCACTTCTATAGACACCTGCCTCTGACGCTCATTCGTCAGCAGAAATGTCATAATGACAGCTTCCAGTTACATAGGTTTCTGTGACGTCTTCGTCAGATCTCCAAGCCAAAAATCCCAAGGTTATACGAAAGCTTATTGCCCTAATGTCAGAATAGCAACGAGATTGGCCTACGGCGCCCAGAGATTCGGGAACTGCTCGTAACCATTGCTGCTACAGACTTTTATCCGCGAGAGAGAGAGAGAGAGAGAGAGAGAGAGAGAGAGAGAGAGAGAGAGAGAACTGGTAGCTCGACACCTTTTCGTAATACAGATTTATCCTTGGGTGTTCTATAAATTAGCATCGTTCTGTCATAATTTCACCAGATATAGGTAAAATCCGCGACGGAGAGAGAGAGAGAGAGAGAGAGAGAGAGAGAGAGAGAGAGAGAGAGAGAGAATACAATTGGCAGTTCGAGACCCTTTTCGTAATATAGTTTTATCCTTAGGTGTTCCATAAATTAGCATCGTTCTGTCATAATTTCACCTGATCTACGTAAAATCCACGACAGAGAGAGAGAGAGAGAGAGAGAGAGAGAGAGAGAATTGGTAGCTCGACACCTTTTCGTAATAGAGCCTTATCCTTGGGTGATCTGTAAATTAGCATCGCTCTGTCATAATTTATGCCGCTATATTTCCATTTGAACGAATAATCCCTCTTCGCGCAAAAGAGACTTGACGCAATACGTTTGTTTATGGTTGTGTTACGTATTCAGTACGGCGACTTTTTCGTGAATGAATATTCATTGTATCCCGTATTTCATTATAACCCTCCTCCTCGTGAATGGGTCTCGGTGAATGGCTGTATTCCTTTGTATACTCGCCTCAGCTGACAGAGACTTCATTCACTACTAAAAGTATCAGCATCTGACGCCGTCAGCAGGTGAGGCTTCTTTTAGTTATTGTGACGTACAGAGACCTCATTCACTACACGTCAAAAAACAAATATCAGCTTCTAGCGTCAGCAGGTGTGACCTTTTTCAGTTAATGTGACGTTTTCATTAATGAACTTCAGCCAGATAATAATGTAAGCCTAACAGTGTGGAGGTCACGAATAATGATGGTAACAAGACAGACCTACAAATGCTCCTTGGAGCATAATCTCATATTTCCCTTTCTCTATCGGTCTATCGATCGATCTCTCTATCTATCTCCAAACTATTATCTTCAATTACATCTACTCAAAACAAACCTGTAAATAAGTGAACATAAAATTCTATAAAAATTATTAAAAGACGCACAATCTCTGTGTCGACAATATGATAATATTCGCGCAAAATCAATTTGCACACCTTTTCACAATAGTAACAACCGGCAAACAGTTAACAATTCCTCAAAAGAGATTTGGTAACGACTCGCTTAAAAAGCCACTGATTCCCTCAGTGTCTCTTTATAATTGCCAAATATTAAAGTGAAAGGTCACTGATTCTCTATAATTCCCTCAGTGTCCCTTTATAATTCCCAAATATTAATGTGAAAGGTCACTGATTCTCTAAGTGCACCTTTGTAATTCCTAAATATTCATTTGAAAAGCTACTGATTCCCTGAATGTAAGCCTATAATTTCTTACATTAACAGAATTAAAAGTCAGTCGAATCTGAACGAATGGACAGAAAACATTTTATGATTTATATAACAAGGAAAACATTAATTTGCCTTCCTCGTAAGTGAGGACAGCGTTGGTTTCTTTAAGGCAAATTGAATTTGAAATAACTATCGGAATAGGCTTGAGGATGCACAAATATTAGCTTCTCAACTGTCCACTCACGAGGACATCAATAAATACAAAATTATACTTGGGGATTTAAATTTCCATTTAGGGGAGAAAAAATGTCTACTGGGAAAATATACCCAAATATCCAACCATTGTCCGGTCACGTCGATACCAGAAGCGCTGGCGGCTACTCCCAGTGACATGATTTGCACAATGGAGTTTGGAGGACACGCCCAAACGCCGCCCGTGGAGAAGGCTATGGTGATTACACACTTCGACCACTGTGCAGGTCCGTCCACGCCCCAGTGTTGATGTAGGAAGCATCCAGTTGTTGTTTTTTCTTCTTCTTTTTTTAAGAAATAGAACAAGGACTAACACGATACGGCTTGTCAGATATGTTACCAAAATGGTGTCATCATATGTGTTACGAGGCAGTGTTCCATTCTGTCTGGGCGATCTGGACAGTAAGTTACAAGACACTCAATACAAAAAAATGCAAAACAGAAAACGAATGATTTACTGATACCTTCAATACAGATTCACAATATCATAAAGTATTTTGGCAGATGTATACCCTATTCACACGGAACAAACCCAAAGGGGCCATTGACTTGAAGAAATTCAATCTTCGAAAGGAATACATATTTAGAGAATGAAAAGCAACCATGATGATCCCACAAGGAGCATCTGAATGAGGTGCATTACAAAAATCAGCCAACAGTCATCAGGACCAAGTCCAGACGTCCTGTAGTAGGCCTTCGGGAATCAAAGACCACCGAGGGCGAATCAGGGACGAAGTTCTTTCAGAAGGACACAGGAAATATCAGCAACCAGAGACGCACAATCAAAGATGCACTATCACAACTCCACCACCCGGCCCCAACAACCCCCCTCCCTCTACATCTTCCCCAATCGCTCTCCCGACGTATGGCGTGAAGACATACACGAACCAAAGGCAGTACACCGCCGGAGGGACGGAGGGCGAGCCTTCCCAGGGGGTCCTCTTGAAGAACCACTGGAGGACGCAGTCCCAGAAACAGCGTGTTCCCGATACCCGGAGGACCTGGAATCCTCACCGCCAGCCGCCGTCACCACCACCACCACCTCCTCCCGCTTTCCTGAGTATTGTTCCCCTGTGACCAGTTCATATCTCGTGGCTGCAGGAGGCCAGTTGTGTGTAGCTATAAGAGAAGAAACGTCGCATCATCAAAGGCTCCGTCGAGAAAGGCGAGCGTCATCGAGAATGGCGGTTCTTATTTTTTTTTTTTTTTTTTTATTTTTTTTTTTTTTTTTTTTTGGGGGGGGGGGCCGCTGGTCAAATATGCGTTACTTTGTCTGCAGGAGAGATGGGCAGAAAAAGTCTTCAATGTCTTTGATCTGTCAAATACGCGTTACTGTCACAGCAGGCGAGAGATAGAAAGAGGTTTTCAATTTCTTTGATTTGTCAAAACACGTTACTTTGATTGCAGGAGAGATATAAAAATGTTCTTAAATGTCTGAATATTTTGTAAAATATACGTTACTTTGACTACAGGGGATCGAGAGAAAGAGGTTTTCAATTTCTTTGACTTGTCAAATATACGTAACTTTGATTGCAGGAGAGATAGAAAAATTGTCTTAAATGTCTTTGAATATTTTGTCAAATATACATTACTTTGATTGCAGGAGAGATAGAAAAATGTTCTTAAATGTCTGAGTATTTTGGCAAATATTCATTACTTTGGCTACAGGATAGGAATAAATGCTTTCTTGTCTGTTTCGTCAAATACGCATTACTTTGGCTAGGGGATAAAAACAAGGGCTTCGTTGTCTGTTTTGTCAAATATACGTTACTTTGACAGCACGAGAGCCAGACAGAAAGAGAACTCTCACTAGTCTTTTAGTTGTCAAATATACGCTACCCTGGCTGCAGGAGAGAAAAAGAAAAATGGTTTAAATTCGCTTAGTTGTCAAATATGCATACTTGGCTGCGGGAGAGATGTACAAAAGGAGCGTCTTACATTTCGTTGATATGTTAAATACTCGTCAGGTGCAGGAGAGATGAAGAGAAAGAGCTGGTCTTCCATATCTTTGATTTGTCAAATAGGCCTTGCTTTGAGTACAGGGGAGACAGAAAGACAGGCATTGAATTGCAGTGATTTGACTACCAGAGAGAGAGAGAGAGAGAGAGGGGGGGGGGGGGGGGTGGATTCATTTGCCTCATTTACTTTGTAATGTATTTAATAAAAAAAAAAAAAAAACATATCTGCCTTTTCCGAAGGTACGAGACCGCAAGAGGAGGAAATCCTGTTCGTTAATAAGAACAAGACCATTATAGAAAACAAGATTTTTTTTTAATGTCTTTCCACTAATTCTTCATGAGCTTATCGAGATGGCCTTCGGCTCCTACCTATTCCTTCGAGGCCCACCTCCTCATCCATTCTCTTAGGGCAGGGATCTTCAGGTATCACCATAAGCATTACTTACAAGCGCATCTGAGAGAGAGAGAGAGAG